>NC_092225.1:1546255-1638755 GCF_036320965.1 Panulirus ornatus
AATGTGGAGGTGATAAGTAGTAGTGATGTGAGAAGGAGATGGAGTGAGTATTTTGAAGGTCTGTTGAATGTGTTTGATGATAGAGTGGCAGATATAGGGTGTTTTGGTCGAGGTGGTGTGCAAAGTGAGAGGGTTAGGGAAAATGATTTGGTAAACAGAGAAGAGGTAGTAAAATCTTTGCGGAAGATGAAAGCCGGCAAGGCAGCAGGTTTGGATGGTATTGCAGTGGAATTTATTAGACAAGGGGGTGACTGTGTTGTTGACTGGTTGGTAAGGTTATTTAATGTATGTATGATTCATGGTGAGGTACCTGAGGATTGGCGGAATGCGTGCATAGTGCCATTGTACAAAGGCAAAGGGGATAAGAGTGAGTGCTCAAATTACAGAGGTATAAGTTTGTTGAGTATTCCTGGTAAATTATATGGGAGGGTATTGATTGAGAGGGTGAAGGCATGTACAGAGCATCAGATTGGGGAAGAGCAGTGTGGTTTCAGAAGTAGTAGAGGATGTGTGGATCAGGTGTTTGCTTTCAAGAATGTTTGTGAGAAATACTTAGAAAAGCAAATGGATTTGTATGTAGCATTTATGGATCTGGAGAAGGCATATGACAGAGTTGATAGAGAGGCTCTGCGGAAGGTACTAAGAATATATGGTGTGGGAGGCAAGTTGTTAGAAGCAGTGAAAAGTTTTTATCGAGGATGTAAGGCATGTGTACGTGTAGGAAGACAGGAAAGTGATTGGTTCTCAGAGAATGTAGGTTTGCTGCAGGGGTGTGTGATGTCTCCATGGTTGTTTAATTTGTTTATGGATGGGGTTGTTAGGGAGATAAATGCAAGAGTTTTGGAAAGAGGGGCAAGTATGAAGTCTGTTGGGGTTGAGAGAGCTTGGGAAGTGAGTCAGTGTTTGTTCGCTGATGATACAGTGCTGGTGGCTGATTCATGTGAGAAACTGCAGAAGCTGGTGACTGAGTTTGGTAAAGTGTGTGAAAGAAGAAAGTTAAGAGTAAATGTGAATAAGAGCAAGGTTGTTAGGTACAGTAGGGTTAAGGGTCAAGTCAGTTGGGAGGTAAGTTTGAATGGAGAAAAACTGGAGGAAGTAAAGTGTTTTAGATATCTGGATGTGGATCTGGCAGCGGATGGAACCATGGAAGCGGAAGTGAATCATAGGGTGGGGGAGGGGGCGAATATCCTGGGAGTCTTGAAGAATGTGTGGAAGTCGAGAACATTATCTCGGAAAGCAAAAATGGGTATGTTTGAAGGAATAGTGGTTCCAACAATATTGCATGGTTGCGAGGCGTGGGCTATGGATAGAGTTGTGCGGAGGAGGGTGGATTTGATGGAAATGAGATGCTTGAGGACAATATGTGGTGTGAGGTGGTTTGATCGCGTAAGTAATGTAAGGGTAAGAGAGATGTGTGGAAATAAAAAGAGTGTGGTTGAGAGAGCAGAAGAGGGTGTTTTGAAATGGTTTGGGCACATGGAGAGAATGAGTGAGGAGAGATTGACCAAGAGGATATATGTGTCGGAGGTGGAGGGAACGAGGAAAAGTGGGAGACCAAATTGGGGTGGAAAGATGGAGTGAAAAAGATTTTGAGTGATCGGGGCCTGAACATGCAGGAGGGTGAAAGGCGTGCAAGGAATAGAGTGAATTGGATCGATGTCGTATACCGGGGTCGACGTGCTTTCAATGGATTGAATCAGGGCATGTGAAGCGGCTGGGGTAAACCATGGAAAGTTGTGTGGGGCCTGGATGTGGAAAGGGAGCTGTGGTTTCGGGCATTATTGCATGACAGCTAGAGACTGAGTGTGAACGAATGGGGCCTTTGTTGTCTTTTCCTAGCGCTACCTCGCACACATGAGGAGGGAGGGGGATGTTATTCCTTGTGTGGCGAGGTGGCGATGAAAATGAATAATGGCAGACAGTGTGAATTGTGTGCATGTGTATATATGTATGTGTATGTGTGTGTATATATATGTGTACATTGAGATGTATGGGTATGTATATTTGCGTGTGTGGACGTGTATGTATATACATGTGTATGGGGGTGGGTTGGGCCATTTCTTTCGTCTGTTTCCTTGCGCTACCTCGCAAACGCGGGAGACAGCGACAAAAAACAATAGTAAATATATATATATATATATATATATATATATATATATATATATATATATATATATATACAGACGTAACAGGACTCCGCATGCATGAGGTTATGTCGCAAATAAAAAGTAGCCTTTGGCAAGGCTGTATCAATAACGTGCAGTCTCACTGAAGAGCTCATTTCAAAGGAATTCACCCTTTCCCTGCCATTGATTGCAGAGCAGCCTTGAAGCTGCAGGAACCCTCGATTAAGGGGCTCTGAAGTATAATATCTACATTATATGTGTGTTTTATGCAATACCACACCCCCCCCTCACACACACACACACACACACACACACACACACGCGCGCGCGCGACTCAAATCATTCTATAAGGAACCACCAGAACCCAAATGGAAATGTAAGCTTACGCTTCCCTCAAACCCAGCGATCTCTACTCACAGTTACCCGCATCCTCAACAAATATCACATTGAGAGAACAGATTGACACTGAAATAACCTGCCAAACAAAACAATCGACCTCCCAGCTCAGTTCTAGACTCCAGTCCACCAGACAGACGTACATGAATCAGAAACCAATCACACTTGCCCGTCTACGGGCGTCGCCCATCCTTACAGCGCTATAGACAGTTTCATCATAACCGCAGACCATTCAGACACAAGACGCAACTACCATTAAGAAGGCAATAAGCAATTACTTATCAATGGCCCTGCACTCTCCTTATAAACGCACACACAAAAGGGTTCAAATCCAACCGGTGGCGTACAAAAATGTCTCTCTCTATTGACATATTTGCCACACCATTGGTGACGTGATAGATTGAAATCCATGTTACCCCCACTAAGTTAAGGCTAGGACATTAACGCAAAAACACTGGCTGACTGACGGTTCTCTTTTAAACTTCCTGTGACCCGAGTTTGTTGGTCGCCCTTCTCAGGGTTGAGTCCAACCCGTGGTGTACATAGGAGATTTATCTCTATCCAAAAGAAGGAACTGAGAAGGGGGCCAGTTGAGGATATTCCCTCAAAGGCCCAGGCCCCTGTTCTTAACGCTACCTCGATAATGCGGGAAATAGCGAATAGTATGAAAAAGAATATGTATAGTGAGTGGTGGGATGAAGAAGTAAGATTATTAGTGAAAGAGAAGAGAGAGGCATTTGGACGATTTTTGCAGGGAAGAAATGCAAATGAGTGGGAGATGTATAAAAGAAAGAGGCAGGAGGTCAAGAGAAAGGTGCAAGAGGTGAAAAAGAGGGCAAATGAGAGTTGGGGTGAGAGAGTATCATTAAATTTTAGGGAGAATGAAAAGATGTTTTGGAAGGAGGTAAATAAAGTGCGTAAGACAAGGGAGCAAATGGGAAGTTCAGTGAAGGGGGCTAATGGGGAGGTGATAACAAGTAGTGGTGATGTGAGAAGGAGATGGAGTGAGTATTTTGAAGGTTTGTTGAATGTGTTTGATGATAGAGTGGCAGATACAGGGTGTTTTGGTCGAGGTGGTGCGCAAAGTGAGAGGGTTAGGGAAAATAATTTGGTAAACAGAGAAGAGGTAGTAAAAGCTTTGCGGAAGATGAAAGCCGGGAAGGCAGCAGGTTTGGATGGCATTGCAGTGGAATTTATTAAACAAGGGGGTGACTGTATTGTTGACTGGTTGGTACGGTTATCTAATGTATGTATGATTCATGGTGAGGTGCCTGAGGATTGGCGGAATGCGTGCAAAGTGCCATTGTACAAAGGCAAAGGGGATAAGAGTGAGTGCTCAAATTACAGAGGTATAAGTTTGTTGAGTATTCCTGGTAAATTATATGGGAGGGTATTGTGATTGAGAGGGTGAAGAGATGTACAGAGCATCAGATTGGGGAAGAGCAGTGTGGTTTCAGAAGTGGTAGAGGATGTGTAGATCAGGTGTTTGCTTTGAAGAATGTATGTGAGAAATACTTAGAAAAGCTAATGGATTTGTATGTAGCATTTATGGATCTGGAGAAGGCATATGATAAAGTTGATAATAATGCTCTGTGGAAGGTATTAAGAATATATGGTGTGGGAGGCAAGTTGTTTGAAGCAGTGAAAAGTTTTTATCGAGGATGTAAGGCATGTGTACTTGTAGGAAGAGAGGAAAGTGATTGGATCTCAGTGAATGTAGGTTTGCGGCAGGGGTGTGTGATGTCTCCATGGTTATTTGATTTGTTTATGGATGGGGTTGTTAGGGAGGTGAATGCAAGAGTTTTGGAAAGAGGGGCAAGTATGCAGTCTGTTGTGGATGAAAGAGCTTGGGAAGCGAGTCAGTTGTTGTTCGCTGATGATACAGCGTTGGTGGCTGATTCATGTGAGAAACTGCAGAAGCTGGTGACTGAGTTTGGTAAAGTGTGTGAAAGAAGAAAGTTAAGAGTAAATATGAATAAGAGCAAGGTTATTAGGTACAGTAGGGTTGAGGGTCAAGTCAATTGGGAGGTATGTTTCAATGGAGAAAAACTGGAGGAAGTAAAGTGTTTTAGATATCTGGGAGTGGATTTGGCAGCGGATGGAACCATGGAAGCGGAAGTGAATCATAGGGTGGGGGTGGGGGCGAAAATTCTGGGAGCCTTGAAGAATGTTTGGAAGTCGAGAACATTATCTCCGAAGGCAAAAATGGGTATGTTTGAAGGAATAGTGGTTCCAACAATGTTGTATGGTTGCGAGGCGTGGGCTATGGATAGAGTTGTGCGCAGGAGGGGGGATGTGCTGGAAATGAGATGTTTGAGGACAATATGTGGTGTGAGGTGGTTTGATCGCGTAAGTAATGTAAGGGTAAGAGAGATGTGTGGAAATAAAAAGAGTGTGGTTGAGAGAGCAGAAGAGGGTGTTTTGAAATGTTTTAGTTACATGGAGAGAATGAGTGAGGAAAGGTTGAACAAGAGGATATATATGTGTCAGAGGTGGAGGGAACGAGGAGAAGTGGGAGACCAAATTGGAGGTGGAAAGATGGAGTGAAAAAGATTTTGAGTGATCGGGGCCTGAACATGCAGGAGAGTGAAAGGTGTGCAAGGAATAGAGTGAATTGGAACGATGAGGTATACCGGGGTCGACGTGCTGTCAAAGGATTGAACCAGGGAATGTGAAGCGTCTGGGGTAAACCATGGAAAGTTCTGTGGATCCTGGATGTGAAAAGGGAGCTGTGGTTTCGGTGCATTATTACATGACAGCTAGAGACTGATTGTGAACGAATGGGGCCTTTGTTGTCTTTTCCTAGCGGTACCTCGCACACATGAGGGGGGAGGGGGATGTTATTCCATGTGTGGCGGGGTGGCGATGGGAATAATTAAAGGCAGACAGTATGAATTATGTACATGTGTATATATGTATATGTCTGTGTGTGTATATATATGTGTACATATACCTAATATACATAATATACCTAATAACCTTGCTCTTATTCAGATTTACTCTTAACTTTCTTCTTTCACACACTTTACCAAACTCAGTCACCAGCTTCTGCAGTTTCTCACATGAATCAGCCACCAGCGCTGTATCATCAGCGAACAACAACTGACTCACTTCCCAAGCTCTCTCATCCCCAACAGACTTCATACTTGCCCCTCTTTCCAAGACTCTTGCATTCACCTCCCTAACAACCCCATCCATAAACAAATTAAACAACCATGGAGACATCACACACCCCTGCCGCAAACCTACATTCACTGAGAACCAATCACTCTCCTCTCTTCCTACACGTACACATGCCTTACATCCTCGATAAAAACTTTTCACTGCTTCTAACAACTTGCCTCCCACACCATATATTCTTAATACCTTCCACAGAGCATCTCTATCAACTCTATCATATGCCTTCTCCAGATCCATAAATGCTACATACAAATCCATTTGCTTTTCTAAGTATTTCTCACATACATTATATATATGTATATATATATATATATATATATATATATATATATATATATATATATATATATATATATATATATATATATATATATATATTATCATTATTATTATTATTTTGCTTTGTCGCTGTCTCCCGCGTTTGCGAGGTAGCGCAAGGAAACAGACGAAAGAAATGGCAAACCCACCCCCATACACATGTATATACATACACGTCCACACACGCAAATATACATACCTATACATCTCAATGTACACATATATATATATATATATATATATATATATATATATATATATATATATATATATATATACACACACAGACACATACATATATACCCATGCACACAATTCACACTGCCTTTATTCATTCCCATCGCCACCTCGCCACACATGGAATACCATCCCTCTCCCCCCTCATGTGTGCGAGGTAGCGCGAGGAAAAGACAACAAAGGCCCCATTCGTTGACACTCAGTCTCTAGCTGTCATGCAATAATGCTCGAAACCACAGCTCCTTTTCCACATCCAGGCCCCACACAACTTTCCATGGTTTACCCCAGACGCTTCACATGCCCTGATTCAATCTACTGACAGCACGTCAACCCCGGTATACCACATCGATCCAATTCACTCTATTCCTTGCCCGCCTTTCACCCGCCTGCATTTTCAGGCCCCGATCACTCAAACTCTTTTTCACTCCATCTTTCCACCTCCAATTTGGTCTCCCACTTCTCCTCGTTCCCTCCACCTCCGACACATATATCCTCTTGGTCAATCTTTCCTCACTCATTCTCTCCATGTGCCCAAACCATTTCAAAACACCCTCTTCTGCTCTCTCAACCACGCTCTTTTTATTTCCACACATCTCTCTTACCCTTACATTACTTACTCGATCAAACCACCTCACACCACACATTGTCCTCAAACATCTCATTTCCAGCACATCCACCCTCCTGCGCACAACTCTATCCATAGCCCACGCCTCGCAACCATACAATATTGTTGGAACCACTATTCCTTCAAACATACCCATTTTTGCTTTCCGAGATAATGTTCTCGACTTCCACACATTCTTCAAGGCTCCCAGGATTTTCGCCCCCTCCCGCACCCTATGATCCACTTCCGCTTCCATGGTTCCATCCGCTGCCAGATGCACTCCCAGATATCTAAAACACTTTACTTCCTCCAGTTTTTCTCCATTCAAAATTACCTCCGAATTGACTTATATATATATATATATATATATATATATATATACATATATATATATATATATATATATATATATATATATATATATATATATATATATATATATATATATATATATATTTTCTTTCTTTTAAACTATTCGCCATTTCCCGCATTACTGAGGTAGCGTTTAAGAACAGAGGACTGGGCCTTTGTGGAATATCCTCACCTGGCCCCCCTCTGTTCCTTCTTTTGGAAAATTAAAAAAAAAACGAGAGGGGAGGATTTCCAGCCTCCCGCTCCCTCCCCTTTTAGTCGCCTTCTACGACACGCAGGGAATACGTGGGAAGTATTCTTAATCCCCTATCCCCAGGGATAATATATATATATATATATACATATATATATACATATATATATATATATATATATATATATATATATATATATATATATATATATATATATATATATATATATATATATATATATATATATATATATATACATATATATATATATTTTTTTTTTTTTCAAACTATTCGCCATTTCCCGCGTTAGCGAGGTAGCGTTAAGAACAGAGAACTGGGCCACTGAGGGAATATCCTCACCTGGCCCCCTTCTCTGTTCCTTCTTTTGGAAAATTAAAAAAAATTGAGAGGGGAGGATATCCAGCCCCCCGCTCCCTCCCCTTTTAGTCGCCTTCTACGACACGCAGGGAATACGTGGGAAGTATTCTTTCTCCCCTATCCCCAGGGATAATATATATATATATATATATATATATATATATATATATATATTATTTTTTTTTTTTTATTATACTTTGTCGCTGTCTCCCGCGTTTGCGAGGTAGCGCAAGGAAACAGACGAAAGAAATGGCCCCCCCCCCCCATACACATGTATATACATACGTCCACACACGCAAATATACATACCTACACAGCTTTCCATGGTTTACCCCAGACGCTTCACATGCCCTGCTTCAATCCACTGACAGCACGTCAACCCCGGTATACCACATCGCTCCAATTCACTCTATTCCTTGCCCTCCTTTCACCCTCCTGCATGTTCAGGCCCCGATCACTCAAAATCTTTTTCACTCCATCTTTCCACCTCCAATTTGGTCTCCCACTTCTCCTCGTTCCCTCCACCTCTGACACATATATACTCTTGGTCAATCTTTCCCCACTCATTCTCTCCATGTGACCAAACCATTTCAAAACAGCCTCTTCTGCTCTCTCAACCACACTCTTTTTATTTCCACACATCTCTCTTACCCTTACATTACTTACGCGATCAAACCATCTCACACCACATATTGTCCTTAACCATCTCATTTCCAGCACATCCACCCTCCTGCGCACAACTCTATCCATAGCTCACGCCTCGCAACCATACAACATTGTTGGAACCCCTATTCCTTCAAACATACCCATTTTTGCTTTCCGAGATAATGTTCTCGACTTCCAAACATTCTTCAAGGCACCCAGAATTTTCGCCCCCTCCCCCACCCTATGATTCACTTCCGCTTCCATGGTTCCATCCGCTGCCAGATTCACTCCCAGATATCTAAAACACTTTACTTCCTCCAGTTTTTCTCCATTCAAACTCACCTCCCAATTGACTTGACCCTCAACCCTACTGTACCTAATAACCTTGGTCTTATTCACATTTACTCTTAACTTTCTTCTTTCACACACTTTACCAAACTCAGTAACCAGATTCTGCAGTTTCTTACATGAATCAGCATCCAGCGCTGTATCATCAGCGAACAACAACAGACTCACTTCCCAAGATCTCTCATCCACAACAGACTGCATACTTGCCCCTCTTTCCAAAACTCTTGCATTCACCTCCCTAAGAACCCCATCCATAAACAAATTAAACGACCATGGAGACATCACACACCTCTGCCGCAAACCTACATTCACTGAGAACCAATCACTTTCCTCTCTTCCTACACGTACCCATGCCTTACATCCACGATAAAAACTTTTCACTGCTTCTAACAACTTGCCTCCCACACCATATATTCTTAAAACCTTCTTATATATATATATATATATATATATATATATATATATATATATATATATATATATATATATATATATATATATATATATATATATATATATATATATATATATTTATATATATATATATATATATATATATATATATATATATATATATATATATATATATATATATATATATATATATATATATATATATATATATATATATATATATATATATGTATATCAACTGACTGTTATATTTCTCTCTTGTGTCTCCCCTGATGATGTGATTATTACACGCAAGTGCACTTGGGAACTTTTCCTGTTTCATTTTCCCCGTGGACTTATAGGAATATATATATATATATATATATATATATATATATATATATATATATATATATATATATATATATATATATATATATATATATATATATATACATATATATATATATTAATGAAAGTTAGCTTTCTTTATGCTTTAAAACGTTTAACTTTGCATTGTTTTGTATATTTCAAGTCTTTAATGATAATCTCTCCAACCAAGGTCTTAATCTTGATGAGCTACTAATAAAGCCTTACCCAAGCATCCTATATTTGTGTCTGATATTTTCCTCACCAAAATATATTGTTCTGCGAGTGTGGGGACTTGTGGTGGTGCGGAGGAGGAGGAGAAACTTTTGATGAGACGGGGTAGGAGAGGAGGTGGGTTGGAAGGGCGTGGAGGGATTAAGAATGAGGGAGTAGGAGTAAGGTGAGTGGGATGGAAGAAGGATAGAGGGTGGAGGACGGTGAGGATGAAAGAAGCGGTAAGGAAATGAAAAAAGTAAGGAATTTGGGTAGGAAGCAGAGGGAGAAAGAATGCATAATGAGAGTAACGAATGGAAGGAATGAAGGAGAGAGCGGTAGAAGAGAGTCGTGAGAGCAGCTTTAGGGAAGTGAGCGGTGGAAGGAACACCTTGGGACTGCGCCTCGTCATTTGCACGTCGACAAAGAAGACGTAGCGAGCGCATTGTCCCACCACGGAATAAATGTTAGCTCTTCTTCATCTGCAAGTTGACTTGAGGCTGTGCAACAAGTGGTGTAATTAGTTGTGTGTGTGTGTGTGTGAGAAAGAAAGAAAGTGAAGAGAGAGAGAGAGAGAGAGAGAGAGAGAGAGAGAGAGAGAGAGAGAGAGAGAGAGAGAGAGAGAGAGAGAGAGAGAGAGAGAGAGAGAGAGAGAGAGAGAGAGAGAGAAGAGAGAGAGTGTGTGTGTGTGTGTGTGTGTGTGATTATATGGCTTTGTATGTGTATGCATATGTTCAGCTATGTGTTCATATGTATGTGACTGTGTGTCTGCAGATGTACGGGAAGGCAGGCACCCCGTCCTTTTCTCAACTCATTTCTGATACAATTTTTCGACTTTTTTACCATTGTTGATGCACTTGCTTTCACCTTCCCCCAGCATGTACCACTTGGCCGTTACTCTGCTGCAGTAATGAGATTTTCTCCGCTCACCTGGAGGTGTTCTACCTTGTATCTTGTTCTCTCTATTAGAACGATAACCGCTTTCCTCCAAGAAACTGATCAGTATTAATCATATCAAATCCATCCAAGATCTTGAATGTTGAAGTTATGTGTCTTTGCAAAAGCAACGGTAAAGTCTCGGGCTGTTAGCCCTTACCTGTAACTCAGAGACGTTAGTTGGAGCACCGTTCTCCCCATCCGCCGTTGGATTGTCTGTAACATTGAACAGAGGAACTCGCCTGAGGCGCTAGACTGTACTCTTGGTGTAACGTATGTGATGAATATCTGAAGTCACCGTGAACTCTAATGCGATTTTAACACTGGCCAAGTTACTGCTTGATTCCTTCATGACCCTTTTAACATGATTTGTTGAGACAAGACAGGTATTATACCTACCTCCAGGTGCCTCTTGTAGGGAAAACCTCGTGAATGTTAACCCTGATGTGGTAGCCAGAGTCTAGTCTTGTGTCACTCTGCCATTTTTATCACTTTACGCTCATTAGAATTCACTCTCATTAGCTGAACATTTAATCGGTGACTGATCATGTCTACGTCTCCTGTACAGGATATGGCAGTCATGAATGCGCTCTATCTTAACGTATAATACGACCCTCCCTCCTTCTAGTGAGTTGTGTGCTGAGATGAGGTAGAGTCGCGGTTCCTGTAGATCACCACTGTTACCTTGAGCAGAACTGGAGAAGAAGGCACCTAAGAAGTATATCCGACATTTCCTTCCGGTCATATAACTTTTTTCGTATCATGCATCCTCGTGTGTGTGTATGTATATGTAAATGCATTTGTGTGTGTGTGTGTGTGTGTGTGTGTGTGTGTGTGTGTGTGTGTGTGTGTGTGTGTGTGTGCGCGTGTGTGTGTGTGTATGTTTCCATTGTGGTCATGTGCATATATGTACGTTGGTGTGTGTGTGTGTGTGTGTAACTGAGCGTGGGTGTTCTTTCCTGCATGGCCATGCGTGCCTGCCCATGAGGGCGTATATGATGTGTGTGGTCAGGTGTTTGCACTGGCGCTCAGGAGTGTGTGTGGACGTTTATGATTATATATAATAGAGTGTGAGTTTGAGGGGGAGGAGAGGAGCTATAACCCCTCCCCTCATCAAGCACACAGGAACCTCCCACCCCTTTCCCTCCCTCTCCCCCTAGACTTCGCACAGCGCCCCATGTCAGTGACATCATGCGATGGCTTGAGTGTGAATCAAACACTACTTCGATTGTTTGCAAGAGTTGCCGGTTGGCGTATTATGTTACCAGTGTGCAGCTGGCGGGGAGTTTCTTTGCCATCACATGATACTAGGGTGTATTATCACGCCAGTGTTCTGAATTCATTATATAGTTTCGTTCCGTGTTCAGGACCAAGGGTACCGCTCCGGAGAAGTATAAAGGTCTTGCTCTAGGTCTGTGTAAAGCTTACATATACATATATATATCCGCAGATCTGTAGAAAGACCACTATATATGTTCTATGTGATCCCACGCTAAGGGCCACGTACTACTATATCACATGCTATATCACGGGGCATCAAGATGCAACACCTTGAAACGGCTCGTGAGAGGACAACAGCGTAGGTACTTGAAGACGTCTGTCCAGCAGATGGGTCGACATCCCTGAATCCTGACGGGCGCGGTGGAAGTGGATGCTGGACTCGACTGCCTCATTGGCGCGGCCAAAATTAGATGTCTCACCAGGATAGGCGGCAGATGGCGCCAGAGAGGAACCTGGATCAACACTGCCACAGACGTTGCGTCACCAGTGAGTGCCTCCAGGCACCGATGCCCCTGACCAACACTTTTACACACTCGACACCTACGTTCTTCACGTATCGTGTGAACGGACAAAAACAGAAGCAAGAGTGGCAGTTAATTTCTCTCTCTCTCTCTCTCTCTCTCTCTCTCTCTCTCTCTCTCTCTCTCTCTCTCTCTCTCTCTCTCTCTCTCTCTCTCTCTCTCTCATTCTAAATGCGAGAACATCTCATCAACAGAGTAATTCCTGGGAATATACCCAAGGCATATCAGACAAAAGTAGAAGAGTGTCCTGCAAGAAACAGTTGGGGTGATAATTCAATACAATACGATTAGAAATTAGGAACTTACATATAGTGACTACATAAACGTGTACAAGGAAACCAGACTCATGGTTGAGGGTAATCCCTAATGAACATCGGAAATAACACTTATGTGGGTGAGGTCAGTATAATGAAATACGGACAATATGCGGTGAGCGCTACTCGCTAGGCCTACCATTCTGGCAAAATCTTGTTATAGGAGCTTGACAGTAGGTACGTTGGCTCCCTCTGTCTCTGTCTCTCATTGTGTGCATATATGTGTTTGTGTGTATTTCTCTCTCTCTCTCTCTCTCTCTCTCTCTCTCTCTCTCTCTCTCTCTCTCTCTCTCTCTCTCTCTCTCTCTCTCTGGGCGTGCGTGTGTGTGTGTGTGTGTGTGTGTGTGTGTGTGTGTGAGTGTGTGTGTGTGTGTGTTGTGTGTGTGTGTGTGAGTGTGTATGTGTGTGTGTGTGTGTGTGTGTGTGTGTGTGTGTGTGTGTGTGTGTGTGAACAGTAGCGCAAAAGGATAACAGAGGTCACAGTGGGGCCTTCTTTAGAGACCCCAGTGAGAGCAGATAATTCAAACATCAAACTGTAAGTTCCACCGTTGATTCGCAGACCTGAATGCCAAGGTCTTTCGGAAACTGAAGAGCTTAATCCTCATAAGTTCCAGGGAATCTGACTGGACTGGGAGGAGAGGCTACTGTGGTTCCGGGGCTCTGAACTCTGTCTGATGCTACTGTTCCCTGTATCCTGAAACTGAGGAGGACTAAAAGTTCAGATAGGACAACTCTCCGCTGTACATCTAATGATGGAAGGAATTAGGAACTTGCTCATCTTTCTGCACAGTTCCACATCTCTGTTTATCTCTGTAACTTCTTTGTCTGTCTGTCAGTCTGTCTGTATATCTACTTACAAGAATGTGCAGTAGAAATGAATGATTATCTCTCCGTCTCTCTCCCTGTATATATATATATATATATATATATATATATATATATATATATCTTAGTAGTTGGAATGCTTCATCTGCATTATTAGCTGTGCTTGTCACTCCTGCACTGCAGCAAATCATTGACATAATTATGATAACTTTAGTTATGTTTGTTTTGCCTCTTGTATATTGGACACCCAGCCGGGTCATCGAGACGGGCGCCTCGGGTTGAGTGTAAGCACCTGCCGCAGCCACGGGGGTGTCTTCTTCCGGCATTGTAGATCCCTTGCTAGGAACCTCCTCGCTACAATGACGTTTTGCTTTGCGCCGCGCGATGGGCATGGGTATGATGGTGACACTTTCATCACCAGCTCAGGTCTTCCCTTGATACCAGCGTTTGAGCAAGAAAGATTAGCTTGTAATCCTTGGTTAACGTTTCCATTTCTGCCATACACTTACTGCAGAGCAGGGAGGCCTCTTGATGATGGAACTCAAGCTTTGCTTCCCAAGAGCCACAAGTGCATGTATGCGACTTATAGGGGTTAACATCGGAGTGGTCCATCATCTTATACATCGCCTGTGAACATCCAGGATAAAATATCGTGAGAGTAAAGAGGATGATAAGCTTAGTTCATCCAAAGTTAGGAAGGCGAGAAGTGAGGAAATTATTTCAGGAAAGACATGACAACGACGGAGTACAGCAGATCTAATACAAACTCATTATTATGTCTGAGACGAGGAACTTGATGAGGGAATGACGGAGGGGAATGCATCTGGCGTTGGTCGCAAGATCAAGGCCACGCAACCAAAAGGTCCAGTGACACGGAGGGGAAAAAGCAATAGTGACCAACGCCTGTCTGTGAAGAAGAGGCTGAATGTTGGCATCATGTGTTACCAGGGTGTAAGTTTGTTGTGAGAGCAAACACCATCTGGCGAGCTATACGTTAGCAGACTTCGAGGCAGACTTCCTCCAGCCATGCAGACAAACGGAGTAATGGCGTCATTGGATGCGACGCGACCAGGGCACCAAACACCGTCCTCACAATCAGCGTCGATCATCGGTGCGGCAGGTCCAGCAGACATCATCAGGAAATGTCGATGTATCAAACAGAAAGAAAACGAGTCCAGATCGTTCCCTTAATAAGTGTAATTGGACTGAACAAGAAATTCGTCACATATCCACGGAGGAAACAAACCTAATCAGAAGGTTAGATGTACAGAACAACAATATACCCGTGTCATGAACTGAATGTAAACAACGTATTTTTCGTTAATTAATCTTAGGCACATAGCGAGGTCTCCACGGGACATGACATCACATGGTCAGGGGATACAGAAGGATTAGGTGAATGGTAGGAGGGAGGAAGGGGAGGTAAGTGACACATGGTGACGCTGCAGGAGACAAGGAATTGCCTTGTGCAGGAAGTTGAGGCTGCCTTACGGAGTCACCATCAAATGATAATGATGATGATGATGATGATTGTAATCATCGTCATTATAATCTTAATGATAGTAATGATGATGGATTATGATATGCTATCGTTATCATATTCCTATTGCTACTACTTTTATTATTATCAGTATTATTACTATTGATATTATTTTCTTTATCATTTTTATTATCATTATTATTATTATCATTATTATTATTATAATTATTATTATTATTATTATTATTATTATTATTATTATTATTATTATTATTATTATTATTACTATTATTATTATCATTATCATTATTACTATTATTATCATTATTATTGTTATCATAATTATTATCATTATTATCATCATTATTATCATTATTATCATTATTATTATCATATTATTATTATCATTATCATTATTATCATTATCATTATTATCATTATCATTATTATTATTATCAGCTGGATATTCTATCTCTGAGTGAAACTAAGCTCAAGTTGAAGGAAGAAGATTCAGCCGAGAATATCTTACTTGTAATATCTAGGGTAAGTGTGAGGCAAAAGCAAAGGTAGTATTGGCATTTCTGCTGCTAGAGGAGCTGTGGAATATTCAAATGACTATAAGGAAGTGGACCCTGGACTGATGTGGATGATAATGATAATGGATTGCGCAAGATGGGTGATTGTTAAAGCACATGCAAGAAGTAGCAAGAAGATTAAGGAGGAGAGGCAAGTGTTTTGGGAGGAGCTGAGTGAGAGCGTCAGCAATTTCGATGCGAGTTATCGATTAATGATGATGGATGATTTGATTGGAAGAATGGGTCATGTGGCGCTTGTTGGCATAACGATGGGGGGGGGGCACCTATTTTGAATCAAACTGGTGAGCAGCTGTTGGAGTTGTGTATTGAAAAGAAGATGGTGAGTAGAAATACTTGGTTAAAAAGAGAGATATAAAAAAATACGTGAGTAAATGGGGATAATTCTGACTTGGCATTATTGGATTATGCACTAAACGATAGGCGTGCGAAAGAGAGACTCCCGGATGTCAATGTGCTGAAAAGGGCAGCTGATGGGAAGTCTGATCACTTTTTGGTGGAGGTAAGGGTGAAAATCTTACAGGCTTCTGGAAAAGAGGAAATGATATTTACGGAAGCAATGCTTACATGTGCTTACATGTATGACATGCAGAATGTGGGTTCTTGAGGAGGAGTATGAGAGGTGGGTGAGGAAGTTAAGTTGTTAATAGAAGAGAAAAGACAGGTGTATGACAGTTACGTACAGGTAAAGGAATGTCAGTGGTTGGGAAATGTATGATAAGAAGAATAAAGTCAAGAAAAAGGTGCAAGGGTTGAAAATGAGGGGCAAATGAGAGTTGGGGTGAGATATTATCGGCAAAAATCTGGGGGAATAAGATGTTTTGGAGGGAGATGGAAAGATCTAAGAGAGCAGAACAAGAGAGCAAAAAGGGACATCAGTGAACGGAGCAGACGGAGAAGTGGTATTAGGAAGAAAAGAGATGTAGAGGAGATGGAGTCAATATTCTGATGGGCTGTTGAATGTGTTAGATGATAGGGTGGTAGATATAAGGTGCTTGGGACGCGGAGGTATGCAAGGCGAGAGAGTTATGGCAAGTTGTTTGGTGAAAAGAGAAGAGGTGATGACAGTCTCGCCTAACTTGAAATGTTGCAAAGTGGCTGGGGTGGATGAGATTGCAGTTGAATTCCTCAATAAAGAAGGTAACAGTGTTATCGATTGGTTAGCTAGGGTTTTCATTGTATGTATGGCTCAAAGTAAGGTGCCTGAGGATTGACGAAATACTTGTATATTGCTAATGTATAAAGGAAAAATGTCCAAAAGTGGCTTTTCGAATTACAGACATAAATTTGTTGATTACACCTGTTAAGACGTGTGGGAGAATGGTGACTTAGAGGGTGGTGGCTGCATAGCGCATCAGACTGGGGAAGGAACGGTGTGTCGTCCAAGTTTCGTGACTGGACTTTCAGATTTTTTTATCTGATTTATTTGCGTCATGTTCCGCGGTATTCTTGGGAGGTCTGGTAACTATGCATCTGCCTTGTCGATAGGCTTTAAGGGTTAATACAATTTCCTGTATACTTTCAAATTATTGTCGTGTCTAGATTATCAAGTATCTTTATCTTTCTCGGCTATATAGCTTTATGTACACTTTCATGGTAGCTCATATGTTTCATCCTCTAGATTGTACTCGTGAAATGCCTCTGAATCCTCTCGAATATTTCTATTTTTTTTTCATTGTTGACACAGCAATTATAATCTATAATTCGTCAGTGTACATTAAGACTTTCATCATAAGGTTCGTGTCTCTTGATATCACAGTCTCACAGTCATACCACTCACTACCTGACTTATAGTACCACCTTCTCAGTATGTTCTCTGGATTCAAGTTTCTCGTTTACGATGACAACCAAATCTTAATCATTCGTTCTGCCTTCCATCACTTTCTCTGTTGGTCCTTTGTAAGTTATCATCAGTGTGTTATAACTTGTTTCATAATTTTTTTTCTCAAATTCTTCGTCGTTAGATTCCATCAAGTTCACTTTTATCATTTGAAAATCGCTCCTAAATCTTTTTGCATCTCCTTATCATCTGTTTCTGACCCAGTCTTATGGCACATTTTGGTATTATCAGCAAAGTCCCTCACTATGCCTTCCTTGACTACGCTGTTCATGTCCGTTACTGTGAAATTGTGTAGATTATTGAGGTTAGTACTGTTTATTGTGCGTCATTTTCTGCATTATCTAAATAGCGTCAGGAATAGACGAAAAGAGGCGCCATCCGCTCACATACATTCTCCATCATGTGTAATTTTTTGAAAGCACAGATCCTCATCTACAACCAGGCTCCACAGAACCTTCCATGGCTCACACCGGACGCCCCACTCGGTCAACGTACCCAGCCACCACGCACATGGTACGAAGTTCGAATCCTTACTGTTGGAGGACAGTATGTGTTCTATGAAAGTGGGCGTTCATGTTCACTATATATGATTTTTGCAGAATCATTCGGTTAGATGTAAATTGTGGATAGTAATCAAAAGTTGACATAAATCATTGTGACTCATTACTGTTAAGCTTGTGATACCAGTTGCCAGTCCATTTGCATAAAGAAATTGCTTTGAGTTGTGCACATTGATTCATATTTCACGCTGTTTACTGACATTAGGTGGTTTGTCATCTCTCATATTATTTCCGCTTAGCACGGGAGTAGAAAGTATAGTACAAACTACTTAAATAATTGCTCTGGAACAGTGATTTTGCTGATACAATGTGAGAACTCTGTCAGGATCTTTGGTTTTGTTGTAAATATAGACCTTTGACCACAGGTCTCATTGCACCGATATAGATGTTGACCTCTGATTTCCACCTTTCTCTTGACTGTCACAGATGTTGACCTCTGACCTCTATGTTTCAGTGTACCGTACCAGATATTCACCTTTGGCCCTAATGCTGTATTTTACCTGTCCTGTCACCTACATCATCATTCACCTGATCTCTAGGTTGTGTCCCTGCAGCCGCCTACACCATTTTCCGCCTGGTCTCCTATACCCATCGTCCACCTGGTGCTCAATCTGTGTTGCTTCAGCCAAGCACACCATCACCCACAAGGTCGCCTGGTTATGTTGCTTCAGCCACACCAGCCACATACACCATCATCCAACCGGTCTCCAGGCTGTGTTGTTTAAGCCAGTCACACCATCATCCTCCTGACTAACAAGTAGTTTTAAGTCAGCCATCCACACCACACATCCATATTCTTAAGACATAAAAAGGAACTATGAACGCTCCATCTAGATGTCACATTTTTGGCGATAGTGTGTTGCTTTTTAGCTGGCAAGACCCAAAGGTTTTTCTTTATGACTGGCTCCCTGACACGCCGAAAATAACGAGCTGATGGAGCCACTGGTGTAACTGAAAGGAATTAACACTTCGATAGTGTACGTCCCAGTGTCAGATTCCACTGGTATAATCAACAGTGGCAAAAGTTACTGGTATCGAGGTAATCAACAGATATTTATTATGAATCTCTCACTGGCTTGATATTTAGTGTTTAGTTTCCCAAGGAAGAGACGACACTAATGAGCCTGGGAGCGACACATTTGCTTCATGTCCACCGATCTATCTAATCCAAAACGAGCATGACAGCCAAGCAATGGCCTTGGATATTTCAATGTCCGTCGACCCATGTAACCCTAAGGAGCACTGTGTTGAACAGTAGCCACAACTTAACGGTTCTTAGACGTACTTCGATCTGGGTTACCCAAGGGAACTTGGGCTTGAACATCAGCCTTGATCTCAGATACCTCGATGTCCAGTGAATTTGGGGGAATTCGATGTCCATCGACCTAAATACGTGGATTTGTTCAACAACTAAACCACGACTTAATGGAACTTTGATGTCTATCAAACTAGTTGTTGCGGCTCGTACCAAGCAAACATCATCCCTGGAACAAATATTTGGGACTGCAACACGAAACAATATTATATGAAGATAAGATTGCTCAAATCCTCCCGAATAAGTGTAAACACGAGGGTTTTACATGGCTACTGTCATATTTGGGTCCTGAGCACGCATTTCCAGGCATGGCACCTAAGAGTCAGGGACTACGGTACCTGGCCACTGGTAACTTGTCAGATCACTGGTGATGGATGGGTCGTGGCTGGTGAGGGTGGCAACTTGTGGGTGACGGAATAGCCAGCCTCCCCACTACCTCCTAGTTTTTGCACGCTGCGCCTCTCTCCCTCCTCCCTGCCACTTGTACTCGCCTCCCCCTGAGTTCATGGTCATTCACTCCTTACCCTCCCTTCCCTAGGTTTCCCTACCCTCCCTCACGTCCTACTTTGCCCCTCCCTCGTTTCAACCTGCCCCTCACCCTCCTATCTTTGCCCCTTCCCCGAGTCTTACTCTCCCTTCCTCTCCCCTTCCCCACTTCTTCCTCCTTTTCTGGGTCTCTCCATTTCCTTAAACTGTTTCCGAATACCGTTTCTGTACTCCCCTCCACATCTTTTTATCCTCTCCCCTCCTTACCCATCATATTTTCTCCCTTCCCCTCTTCCTGCCTACTTCCTCTCCCTCGACTCCTGGTGTGTTTCTGGTGAGGAGGGAGGAGCTCCAAGGGTGGGGAAGTGGAGGCGTTCCGGAGTTCATGTGGGGTGACGAGCCCATAGAGTCCTTAGAGGGTGGGGATGGAGGGAGGCCTCCGCTGGTCGGGAAGGGAAAGAAGCCCCAGAGAATGAGCGGGGAAGGAAAAACCCCAAGAGAGCGGGTGGTAGGAGGAGCCCCCGGAGAGTGTGTAGGTTGGAGGTTGTGAGGAGCCCCGGAGGGCGGGTGGTTGTGAACAAAGCACGATATTAAGGTCTCTTCAACCGTGATTGTCCCAATGGCGCTTCTAATGCTTCCGTCCCCGCCATCTTTATAGCATTCGCGCTTACTGTCTTCCTCTCTCTCTCTCTCTCTCTCTCTCTCTCTCTCTCTCTCTCTCTCTCTCTCTATATATATATATATATATATATATATATATATATATATATATATATATATGTATATATATATATATATATATATATATATATATATATATATATATATATATATATATATATATATATATATATATATATATATATATATATATATATTTTTTTTTTTTAACTATTCGCCATTTCCCGCGTTAGCGAGGTAGCGTTAAGAACAGAGGACTGGGCCTTTTTTGGAATATCCTCACCTGGCCCCCTCTGTTCCTTCTTTTGGAAAATTAAAAAAAAAAACGAGATGGGAGGATTTCCAGCCCCCCGCTCCCTCCCCTTTTAGTCGCCTTCTACGACACGCAGGGAATACGTGGGAAGTATTCTTAGTCCCCTACCCCCAGGGATAATATATATATATATATATATATATATATATATATATATATATATATATATATATATATATATATATATATATATATATATATTTACATATATATATATATATATATATATATATATATATATATATATATATATATATATATATATATATATATATATATATATTTACGTACATATATATATATATATATATATATATGTATATATATGAGCAAAGTAAGTTTATTTAAATAATTATTCAAATGGTAAGGATGTTTTTGAATTTAATGTTATGACAACATTTATGTAGACGAGGAATAACTTTATAAGCACTGGAATTATATTCAGAACTGTATTTTGTCCTTGGAAACCAACCTTTCATGAGTTTATGTAGGAATTTTGTTTATAAAACTACCAGATTAAATTCACATAAATGAAATAAGTGTTGTAGAGTTGTACATCAATTAGGTCTGATCAGCTTCGAAATCAGTGGTATATTAAGGACTTGGGTACCATGGGGCCAAAATATTCTACACTCCTTGACAGATCTCTGAAAAATGTTATGAAACCATATATAATATGTACAGTATACATTTGTAAATAAAACTATACAAGCTTTACATATTCCTAAATTTCTGGTAATCGATACTGATTATGTATGCCTTCTAGAAAACTGTTGTGGTAAAAGGAGAAATACTAGAGTACATAAGACCATCAAGAATTTGTGAATTTATCATGATCAGATAGGTACAATAGGCAACAGAAAGGGCCTACTGGGATAAGATATTGTAAAATTAATGGAAAGGTCTGTGGGGCATGGATGTATTCTTTCTCTCCTATCCCCAGGGATATATAGGGATATATAGGGGAGAAAGAATACTTCCCACGTATTCCCTGCGTGTCATAGAAGGCGACTAAAAGGGGAGGAAGCGGGGGGGGGGCTGGAAATCCTCCCCTTTCTTTTTTTTATATTTTCCAAAAGAAGGAACAGAGAAGGGACCAATTGAGGATATTCCCTCAAAGGCCCAGTCCTCTGTTAACGCTACCTCGCTAATGTGGGAAATGGCAGATAGTTTGAAGGATATATATATATATATATATATATATATATATATATATATATATATCCCTGGGGATAGGGGAGAAAGAATACTTCCCACGTATTCCCTGCGTGTAGTAGAAGGCGACTAAAAGGGGAGGGAGCGGGTGGCTGGAAATCCTCCCCTCTCTTTTTTTTTTTTATTTTCCAAAAGAAGGAACAGAGAAGGGGGCCAGGTGAGGATTTTCCCTCTAAGGCCCAGTCCTCTGTTCTTAACGCTACCTCGCAAACGTGGGAAATGGCGAATCGTATAAAAAAAAGAATATATATATATATATATATATATATATATATATATATATATATATATATATATATATATATATATATATATATATATATATATATATTACGGACTTATTAATTGATTTTTTCTGACGAAGATATATGAACGTTTATTGTTGGATAGTTCTTAGGACGAAAGTCGAATATCGTCTCGGGACTGTTTCTCTTTCTCTGATTTTCGTTTCCTGGGGCTGTTGTCACATACTGGGACTCATAGTATTCTGGGACTTTTGTTTTGTACTGGGTCTGTTGCACCGACCCGGGACTTATACAGCGTCCTGGGATCGTTGTAACATCCGAGGACGGTTGTGGTGTCCTGAATCTCGTTTAGCAGGCTGGGAGTATCGTAGTGTCCAGCAATGTTTATGGTATACCAGGACTGTTGTACTGTCCAGGGACTTTCTCAGCAAGCAGGTACCGTTCCAGCTCCCGAGGATTGCTGTAGCGTTCTGGTATTGTTGTAGATTGCTGTAATAATCCCGGGACGGATGTATCTTCCCGGCACTAACAGCATTCTGGGACTGTTGCAGCATCCCTGGACTACCGTAGCATCCCGGGACTACAGAAGCATTCTGGGACTGTTGCAGCATCCCTGGACTACCGTAGTATCCCGGGATTACTGTCTCATCCAGTGACTTTTGTGGCGTGTCCGGGACTGTAGCTGCCCGCTGGGACTGTTGTAGTGTTCTGGGACTATGGCAGCATATTGGGACTGTTGTAGTGTTCCCGGACTGTTGCTGCGTGCTGGGTCTGTTGTAGTGTCCCGTTACTGTTGCAGGGTTGCTGGGACTTCTGTAGTGTCCCGGAAATGTTGCAGCGTGTTTGGGACCGTTGTAGTGTCCCGGGACTGTGAGCTGGGGAGAGAGGTGGTCCTAGACGCCCGGAAGGTCAGAGAACGCCTTCCTTGTGTGTGTGTGTGTGTGTGTGGCTTTGCCTCTGACCTTGGCCTGCAAGGGTGTGAAGTCATGCCTGCAGTGCCATACGCCACACACACACACACACACACGCACACGTTCTAATGGAAGACAAGAGGAACTGCATTCGCTATCACTATATATATTTTCTAAATTCTTACGTGATAACTTGTATCATTTCTTGCAAAAGGAAATATTGGGTTTGATGACAAGATTGTCGGTGGTCAGTAAGTGCAGGGTTTTGTGGTAAGTCATTATCACATCTATCTTTTTATCTATTGGCCGCCTCGTTTATCGTAATGTCACTCAAAGTTTGTTTCTCTCCAACGTGTGTTCAATCATATAGTCGACTGTCTTTAACTCTACTGCGACTTTTCGTTTATTCAGACATTGTCTTCCATATCATGACCAGTTATGAATTATCCCTTTACTTCGTTAACCAAAAAGAAAACCAAAATGGTCTCTTACATATTGTAACCTGACTTATCGTTAACCATACTGTCACCGCGTAGCTTCTGCTGGCATTCCATAATTCAGACCAAACTGCGAGGTGATTTTCAGTTCAAATGAGATGCTCGTCTCTTACTGTGAATTATCTCCGGTTGTGAATTACCTCCGGTTGTGATTATCTCCAGTTGTGAATTATCTCCGGTTGTGAATTATCTCTGGTTGTGAATTATCTCCAGTTGTGGTGAATTATCTCCGGTTGTGATTACCTCCAGCTGTGACACATATCCGACTGAACGTAATTAGAATTTCTGTGACAGTTATGACGGGAGGCTTAATTCGTCCCGCACCTCCATCTATCTGGCTAAGCTAAATGTCATACAATTTTGTCAGTAATTAGTTCTTTTTTGTATGGATTTGGAAGTTATTTTTTTACCTTAAGATTTAAGAAGAAACAGGAAATCATTTGCCAAGTTACCGTCAGCAGCCGTATGATAAATTTCCTGTTTGGTAAATGATTTCAGTGTGATTTTAACAAGATGTTGATATACATAAAGCAGGAGTGGGTGAGGAGTGGAAGATATTTTGGGAAGCAGTGATGGCATGTGCGAGAGATGCTTGTGGCATGGAAAAGGTTGGGGGGGAGGGGCAGATTAGAAAGGATAATGAGTGGTGGGATGAAGAAGTGAAAGAGAAAAGAGAGGCTTTTGGCCGGAGCCTAAAGGGAAGGAATGTAAATGAGCGAGCGATGTATAAGAGAAAGCGGCAATAGGTCAAGAGGAAGGTGCAGGGGGTTAAAAAAGAGGGCAAATGAGAAATGGGGTAAGCAACCGTTGCCGGGAAACAGAGATTGGACAGTTCTTTCTCCAGCTGTTCATCTGTTCTCATCGCTACCGTTCCTGGTAATCAGATGTTGCACTGTTGTTTCTGAATAGATCACTCAGATGTTCCCACGAGCCATGTTAATCGTTGTTGCCATACAAGTGATTCAGGTAGACCTCTACCTGTTATTAACGTGTAACAGAGACTGGACTGTTGTTTTTCCACAGGTTACTGTTGTTACTGTGCTGTTAACTCAGGTAGCCCTGGAGCTTCCGTTAACAGGTAACAGGGACTGGACAATTGTTGCTGCACCAGTAATTCAGGTCCTAAAAATACAGTTAACGGGTAACAGGGATTGGACAATTGTTGCTGCATTTGTTACTTTTCATTTACATATCATAAATTATAATATAACGTAATTATGATATTATCGTAGATGAATCTCAGGTGTCTGTGAGTTTCAGTTGTCATTTGACGAGTTTCATGTGTCCGCAGGTAAATTTTATGTGACCGAAGATGAGTTTCAAGTTAATGTAGCGAGTTTCGTGTGTCCACAGGTACTTTTCATATGTCATTTGGCGGATTTTAAGCTTCATTAGATGAGTTTCAAGTGACAATAGATGAGTTTCACGTGTCATTTGGCAAGTTTCATTTGTTCTTTTGCAAGTCTCATAGGTCTTTTGCTGAGTTCTATGTATTTGGTGTGTTTCATGTAGCCTTTCTCGGGTTTCATGCGTTGCTTTCTGAGTTTCATTTGGCTATAGATCTGTTTCATTTGTCCTGAGGTGAAGTTTAGTTGTCCCTATGTGAGTTTCAGATGTTCTTAGGTGAGTTTATATAATCTCATGAATTAAATGCCTCTAGGTGAGTTTCAGGAGCCCTTTAATGAGTCTCACTGTTTCCATGCGAGTTTCACTTATCGTGAATTTCAAGTCTGTAAGTGAGTTTCCTTAGGCGAGTAACATATGTCCTTGGGTGAGTATCATGTGTCATTAGGTGTGTATCTTGTGTCCTAAGTGAAATGCATTTGTCCATAAGTGAATATCCTATCATTTGAGTTCATGTGTCCTTATGTGAGTATAGTATGAGTTTTATGTGTTCACAGATTAAGTTTCATACACCGCTAATGGGCTTCATATGTTTTTGGATAAGTTTCATGCGTCCTTCTAGAGTTTCAGGTATCCCTATGAGACTGTTTTGTGTCTATAGGTGAGTTGAAGGTGTCCAGCTGTGGGTTTCATGTGTCCCCTGCAGAATTTCATGCCCTTAAGTGAGATTTATGTTCTCCTAAGTGTTTCACGTGTCCTAATGTGAATTTCAGCTTTTCATTTGTGTGTTTTCGGCGTTCCTAAGTGAGTCTTGGGTGTTTCCGGAGGGTTTTAGGTGTTTTAGGTGAGTTCCAGAGGTTCTAAGTTACGTTTATTAGGTCCGTGTGGGCGTTGCAGGTGTCTTTTAGTGCGTTTCAGACGTCCTGACGAAAACAGTGAAAGTCAGTTCGTATTGTTGACATTGATTTCAGATGATTACAGAAAGTCAATATCATATGCATCAAACAATGGCCAAATAGTTATTATGTGTTAGGATTTCAGTCTTCCGAGCAATTGGGCTATAAATCAGCCCTATTACTTGGCTCTGAATCAGCTTATCAGGTGAACTTTGGACAGGCTGGCCATTGGGTTGTGAGTCCGCCAATTGCTTTGAATCACCCCAACTTAATATCAATAGCCTATTAAATCAGCCTAAGTCATTGGGCTTTGAATCGACCTGGTCATTAGAGCGTGAATCAATCCAGCCATTGGACTCTGCATCAGCCTAGTCTGGATCTTGAATCAGCTCAGTCACTGGGCTTTGAATTGCCCCGAGAATCTGGGCTGTAAATCAATCGATCCATTGGACTATGTATCAGCCTAGTCATTAGGCTGTGAATCAGTGTATCCATTTAGCTGTTGATCAGCCTAGGAATTGGACTGTGAATCAGCCTAGCTGTTAGGCTATGAATCATCCTGACCGTTGGGATATGATTCAGCCCAGTCATTTCTATTTCAATTATGACTGAAAATCATAATTTCAAAAAACCAATTACGTTTTCATTATGATTTTTATTTTCTAATGTACCAAGGGACGAATACATTGTTCGGGATGTGTTGGCTGTTTTGGTTTGTATATGTGTGTTTGTGTGTGTGTGTGTGTGTGTGTGTGTGTGTGTGTGTGTGTGTGTGTGTGTGTGTGTGTGTGTGTGAATGTATTATGTCTGTACGTGTATCTATAAGAGTATGTGCGTCTGTCAAAAAATTTCTACATCTTTATGGAACACCATTATGACGACAAATCTTGGCCACGCCCACCCTGAGGGAGGAGTGGACGATAACCACGCCCATATTCAGAGAGGAGGCTGATCATAACCTCGGTTGCATTCAGAGAGAGATGTGGACCATAACCACGCCCAGAGTCAGGGAGTAGGCGGACCATAACCATGCCCAGAGTCAGGGAGTAGGCGGACCATAGCCACGCCCACAGTCAAAGGGGAGATGGACCGTAACCATTTCAAGTGTTAAGGGGTAACTGGACTACCGCCAGGCGTGCAATGGGACAGGAATGGACCAGAGCTCCTTCAACACCAGGCGTACTAGGCCGCAGCACCCGGTCTACAACTCCCTTGTACTCCTATATGCCTTCCTCCCTCACTTCTATTACTGCTTCCCTCCCACCTTATCTCACTAAGTTCCTCCTTCCCTACAGTCAACAGGTAAGCGAGCGCGGATCTGTAAGGACAGCCTAGGGTGTTGATGGGGGATAGGTAGGGCATGGAGAGGAGGGAGAGGAATAGTGAGAGTTGTTGCACTTGAGAGAGAGTAGGCGGGGATGATGGCTGAGGGAGAGGAGGTTTGGTTGGTGGTTTAGGGAGAGGGGCTGGGGTGATGGCTGAGGGAGAGGAAGCTAGGATGGTGGTTTAGGGAGAGAGGTTGGAGTGATGGCTGGGGGAGATAGGCAGGGGTAATAGCCGAGAGAGAGGGGCAGGGGTGATGAATGAGGGAGAGGGGAGGGGTGATGGTTGAGAGAAAAGGAACAAAAGAAGTGGTTGAGGGAGAGGGGTAGAGATGTTGGTTGAGGGAGACGGGTAGGGATGGTGGTCTGGGGAGACGGGCAGGGGCGATGACGAGGGGAGATGGAAGAAGAGTGATGGTTGTGGGAGAAGGGGCAAGGGAAATGGCTGAGGATGGCGGCTGAGGGAGAGAAATGATGAATGAGGGAGAAAGGGCGGGGGTGAGGAAGTAGCAGAAAGAGGGAGGATGGATGGTGAAGGAACCCGGAGCAGGAGATAAGGGAAGGAATGGGTCATAACAGTGCTATACAGTGACAAGTTAGTACACTGTTTGTTGTTGTTCCAGGTCGGTGAGGTGTTGGTTTGCGACCCTGTGGTTAGCTGTTAGTGTCTTGTGTGTTGTTGTTTGTGGATCATGACTCGGGAAATGGCTGTTGTTCTTCAGTAATGGTGGTTGGTTTGTGGTGGTCCGCGAACTGTTTAGTTTAAGTGGTAACAACCCCTACGAGAGTTAGCCTAGTGTCTATTTGAGATATTTGAGGCTACTAGGATTGTCTGAAGCTACTGGGGATTGTACGTGACCAGTGGGGATTGTTTCTGACAGTTTGGGATTGCCTTTGGTTAGGTGAAGATTATTTGTGTCTAATGGGGACTATTTGTAGCCAGTAGGGACTGTTTGAGGCTGATGGGTGTTGTATGTGAATAATTGGGAGGGAAGGTGGCTGTTTGTACCTAGTGAGGCTAGTGGGTGTGCCTCTGGCCAATGGGGCTTACTGGTGATTTGCTGAAATCGTTTGTGGCTAATTAAGCTTCCTTTTGGTTACTTGGCATTGTTTGTTACTTGAGGTCATTGCTTGTGTCTAATGGAGTTTCTTTATGGCTACTGGATGCTGCTTATGGCTATTGGGATTCTTTTTGGCCAGTGGAGATTGTTTGTGACTGCTGGAGGTTGTTTGGGCCTGACAGGCATTGTTTGCAGCAAGTTGGCATTTTATATGGCTAATAAGAATTGTTTCCAGCTAGAGGGGATATTTGTGGATAGTGTGAATTGTATGTGGTTAGTGGAAATAATTTATGTCTCTTATAGTTAGGTTCACCGTGGGAATTGATTGCTGATATATTTGTGGGGCTCCAATAACAGCTCACTGGTAACGGATGGTGGAGAGTAATGATGATAGTATCATGCAACGGTCCCTAATGATGCTTGTCGACGTATCATATCATACTACTAGTTGCTTACTATAATATTTGGTTGAAGTAGAGTTGTAGGAAATGTCATTTCTGTGTGGGTAAAAGTAGTTGTGTTTGGGTAGTGGGTTCAGTAGACTATGGTACACTGGGGTGCAAAGGAAGTACAGAAGGCCTGTTGGCCTATGAAAAGGCCATCTACAAGTTTGCCCAACATCTCGAGGAGAGTTGCCTTCCACCACTCCAGCAAAAAGAAAAAAAAAGAAAAAAAAAGGCGGTAGCAAGAAAAGAATAGAGGTAAAATCAGTGCAATGATGAAGTAAAGCCAAAATGGATATTGATAGAAAAATAAAATGAGTATCTTTGCTAGCTTACTACGCTGTTCTACACTATGCTGTATTCAATTACACCACAGGCCAGTATAGATACGGTTAGAAGACAGCTGCAGAAATATATCAGAAAGCAGAGGAATGAATGAATTAGTTCTTGAAAAAGAGAAATAACTAAGTCCTCGAGGGTCAGCATAGATTCAGAGACCGCTAGTCTGGGAATCACTGGATGGGTTGCGTGTATGTCCTTTGTCAGAAAACATCTATACACTGATCCCCTAAAGTAGATGGACAAAAGCAATCCTAACAGGCATGAGAGGAAGATTATCTTGTTGCATCAAAAATCAATTAGAAGAGAACAGAAAACGTTTGTCAAAGGGACTAAATGTTTGACACAGTGCTCAGTCTGTCAACAGAAAACAACGATAAGAGCTATGAAATAATCATGTATGAACGTACACATACAGCTAAAGAATATGAAGAAAAAGAATGAACATTATCCAAAAAAAAGACCATTTCTCTCTCTCTCTCTCTCTCTCTCTCTCTCTCTCTCTCTCTCTCTCTCTCTCTCTCTCTCTCTCTCTCTCTCTCTCTCTCTCTCTCTCTCTCTCTCTCTCTCTCTCTCTCTCTCTCTCTTTCTGGTTAATTTTCTCAACGCTCGCCTGCCCTTTCTTTCTTTCTTTCTTTCTTCCATGTATTCTCTTCTCTCTTCCTCAACACTCGTCTTCCTCCTGCAAGTGTCTTCTCCTCCATTCTTCCCTCTCCTCAAATCCCTCCCTAACTGCTGGTAAGTATCACATTTGTCATCTGCTCACCTACCGTCCATCATCACAGCTTATCCGTAACACAACCGGATAACCAAAACGTCCGTTCCTGGTAAAGTTTATGGTATCCTATGTATTCCTTTTTCCTTCTTGCCGGTCGTTAGTGATCTGAATTTACATAATCAACAAAAAATAAACTACATACGATTTGATCTATAAATGAGCGAAGGATAGGTAATGTTACATAGTATAGCAGTCGTGTTACACTGTTCGAAGGCTATTTGCACAGACAAGGTGTTCTGAGGATATATATATACACATAGCCCAAATAATCAAGCAACCAATCTCTATTGCTTCTGAACATGTAAATATTGTTTAATTATGACATTTATTGTGGTATCATTATATGAATTTATTAGTTTATAATCATTACTTAATTTGACCATTGTGGATCTTGTCCATTCTTCGTCTTCTTCTTATTCTTATCATCATCATTATTATCATCATTATTATTATCATTATTGTTATTATTATTATTATTATTATTATTATTATTATTATTATTATTATTATTATTATTATTATCATTATTATTATTATCATTATTGCTATTATCATTATTATCATTATTATTATTAATGATATTATCATTATTATTGTTATCACCCCTGGGGACAGGAGAGAAAGAATGCTTCCCACTTATTCCCTGCGTGTCGCAGAAGGCTACTAAGAAGAGCTGGGGCGGGTGACTGGAAATCCCCACTTCCTGTATTACCTTCAAAAAGAAAGAAAATAGGAGGGAGCCAAATAAGGATGTTTTACTCAAAGGCTCTGTTATCTGTTCATGACGCTACCTCGCTCACGCGGGAAAAAAGGAAAAAAAGATTACATATATATATATATATATATATATATATATATATATATATATATATATATATATATATATATATATATGAAGTATGAAGTCTGTTGGGGATGAGAGAGCTTGGGAAGTGAGTCAGTTGTTCGCTAATGATACAGCGCTGGTGGCTGATTCATGTGAGAAACTGCAGAAGCTGGTGACTGAGTTTGGTAAAGTGTGTGAAAGAAGAAAGTTAAGAGTAAATGTGAATAAGAGCAAGGTTATTAGGTACAGTAGGGTTGAGGGTCAAGTCAATTGGGAGGTAAGTTTGAATGGAGAAAAACTGGAGGAAGTAAAGTGTTTTAGATATCTGGGAGTGGATCTGGCAGCGGATGGAACCATGGAAGCGGAAGTGGATCATAGGGTGGGGGAGGGGGCGAAAATTCTGGGAGCCTTGAAGAATGTGTGAAAGTCGAGAATATTATCTCGGAAAGCAAAAATGGGTATGTTTGAAGGAATAGTGGTTCCAACAATGTTGTATGGTTGCGAGGCGTGGGCTATGGATAGAGTTGTGCGCAGGAGGATGGAGGTGCTGAAAATGAGATGTTTGAGGACAATGTGTGATGTGAGGTGGTTTGATCGAGTAAGTAACGTAAGGGTAAGAGAGATGTGTGGAAATAAAAAGAGCATGGTTGAGAGAGCAGAAGAGGGTGTTTTGAAATGGTTTGGGCACATGGAGAGAATGAGTGAGGAAAGATTGACCAAGAGGATATATGTGTCGGAGGTGGAGGGTACGAGGAGAAGTGGGAGAAAAAATTGGAGGTGGAAAGATGGGGTGAAAAAGATTTTGTGTGATCGGGGCCTGAACATGCAGGAGGGTGAAAGGAGGGCAAGGAATAGAGTGAATTGGATCGATGTGGTATACCGGGATTGACGTGCTGTCAGTGGATTGAATCAGGGCATGTGAAGCGTCTGGGGTAAATCATGGAAAGCTGTGTAGGTATGTATATTTGCGTGTGTGGACGTATGTATATACATGTGTATGAGGGTGGGTTGGGCCATTTCTTTCGTCTGTTTCCTCGCGATACCTCGCAAACGCGGGTGACAGAGACAAAGCAAAAAAAAAAAAAAGAAAATATATATATGCATATATATATATATATATATATATATATATATATATATATATATATATATATATATATATATATATATATATATTTCTTTTTTTTTTAAACTATTCGCCATTTCCCGCGTTAGCGAGGTAGCGTTAGGAACAGAGGACTGGGCCTTTTTTGGAATATCCTCACCTGGCCCCCTCTGTTCCATCTTTTGGAAAATTTAAAAAAAAAAAACGAGAGGGGAGGATTTCCAGCCCTCCGCTCCCTCCCCTTTTAGTCGCCTTCTACGGCACGCAGGGAATACGTGGGAAGTATTCTTAATCCCTATCCCCAGGATAATATATATACATATATATATATATATATATATATATATATATATATATATATATATATATATATATATATATATATATATATATATCTTTTCTTTTTTCAAACTATTCGCCATGTCCCGCATTAGCGAGGTAGCGTTAAGAACAGAGGACTGGGCCTTGAGGGAATACCCTCACCTGGCCCAATTCTCTGTTCCTTCTTTTGGAAAATTTAAAAAAAAACGAGAGAGGAGGATTTCCAGCCCCCCGCTCCCTCCCCTTTTAGTCGCCTTCTACGACACGCAGGGAATACGTGGGAAGTATTCTTTCTCCCCTATCCCCAGGGATAATATATATATATATACATATATATATATATATATATATATATATATATATATATATATATATATATATATATATATATATATATATATAAATAGAGAGAGAGAGAGAGAGAGAGAGAGAGAGAGAGAGAGAGAGAGAGAGAGAGAGAGAGAGAGAGAGAGAGAGAGAGAGAGAGAGAGATGTTCTGGAAGGAGGTAAATAACGTGCGTAAGACAAGGGAGCAAATGGGAACTTCAGTGAAGAGCGCAAATGGGGAGGTGATAACAAGTAGTGGTGATGTGAGAAGGAGATGGAGTGAGTATTTTGAAGGTTTGTTGAATGTGTTTGATGATAGATTGGCAGATATAGGGTGTTTTGGTCGAGGTGGTGTGCAAAGTGAGAGGGTTAGGGAAAATGATTTGGTAAACAGAGAAGAGGTAGCAAAAGCTTTGCGGAAGATGAAAGCCGGCAAGGCAGCAGGTTTGGATTGTATTGCAATGGAATTTATTAAAAAAGGTGGTGACTCTATTACTGACTGGTTGGTAAGGTTATATAATGTATGTATGACTCATGGTGAGGTGCCTGAGGATTGGCGGAATGCGTGCATAGTGCCATTGTACAAAGGCAAAGGGGATAAGAGTGAGTGCTCAAATTACAGAGGTATAAGTTTGTTGAGTAATCCTGGTAAATTATGTGGGAGGGTATTGATTGAGAGGGTGAAGGCATGTACAGAGCATCAGATTGGGGAAGAGCAGTGTGGTTTCAGAAGTGATAGAGGATGTGTGGATCAGGTGTTTGCTTTGAAGAATGTATGTGAGAAATACTTAGAAAAGCAAATGGATTTGTATGTAGCATTCATGGATCTGGAGAAGGCATATGATAGAGTTCATAGAGATGCTCTGTGGAAAGTATTAAGAATATATGGTGTGGGAGGCAAGTTGTTAGAAGCAGTGAAAAGTTTTTATCGAGGATGTAAGGCATGTGTACGTGTAGGAAGAGAGGAGAGTGATAGGTTCTCAGTGAATGTAGGTTTGCGGCAGGGGTGTGTGATGTCTCCATGGTTGTTTAATTTGTTTATGGACGGGGTTGTTAGGGAGGTGAATGCAAGAGTTTTGGAAAGAGGGGCAAGTATGAAGTCTGTTGGGGATGAGAGAGCTTGGGAAGTGAGTCAGTTGTTGCTCACTGATGATACAGCGCTGGTGGCTGATTCATGTGAGAAACTGCAGAAGCTGGTGACTGAGTTTGGTAAAGTGTGTGAAAGAAGAAAGTTAAGAGTAAATGTGAATAAGAGCAAGGTTATTAGGTACAGTAGGGTTGAGGGTCAAGTCAATTGGGAGGTAAGTTTGAATAGAGAAAAACTGGAGGAAGTGAAGTGTTTTAGATATCTGGGAGTGGATCTGGCAGCGGATGGAACCATGGAAGCGGATGTGAATCATAGGGTGGGGGAGGGGGCGAAAATTCTGGGAGCCTTGAAGAATGTGTGGAAGTCGAGAACATTATCTCGGAAAGCAAAAATGGGTATGTTTGAAGGAATATTGGTTCCAACAATGTTGTATGGTTGCGAGGCGTGGGCTATGGATAGAGTTGTGCGCAGGAGGATGGATGTGCTGGAAATGAGATGTTTGAGGACAATGTGTGGTGTGAGGTGGTTTGATCGAGTAAGTAACGTAAGGGTAAGAGAGATGTGTGGAAATAAAAAGAGCGTGGTTGAGAGAGCAGAAGAGGGTGTTTTGAAATGGTTTGGGCACATGGAGAGAATGAGTGAGGAAAGATTGACCAAGAGGATATATGTGTCGGAGGTGGAGGGAACGAGGAGAAGAGGGAGACCAAATTGGAGGTGGAAAGATGGGGTGAAAAAGATTTTGTGTGATCGGGGCCTGAACATGCAGGAGGGTGAAAGGAGGGCAAGGAATAGAGTGAATTGGAGCGATGTGGTATACCGGGGTTGACGTGCTGTCAGTGGATTAAATCGGGGCATGTGAAGCGTCCGGGGTAAACCATGGAAAGCTGTGTAGGTATTTATATTTTGCGTGTGTGGACGTATGTATATACATGTGTATGGGGGTGGATTGGGCTATTTCTTTCGTCTGTTTCCTTGCGCTACCTCGCAAACGCGGGAGACAGCGGCAAAAAAAAAAAAAAAAAGAAATATATATATATATTATACTTTGTCGCCGTCTCCCGCGTCAGCGAGGTAGCGCAAGGAAACAGACGAAAGAATGGCCCAACCCACCCACATACACATGCATATAAATACACGTTCATATACGCACATATACATACCTATACATTTTAACGTACACATATATATACATACGCAGACATATACATATATAGACATGTGCATAATTCACACTTACTGCCTTTACTCATTCCCGTCACCACCCCACCACACATGAAATAGCATCCCCCCTCCCCCGCGAGGTAGCGCTAGGAAAGGATAAAAGGCCACATTCATTCACACTCAGTCTCTAGCTGTCATGTGTAATGCGCTGAAACCACAGCTCCTTTTCAACATCCAGGCCCCACAAAACTTTGCATGGTTTACCCCAGATGCTTCACATGCCCTTGTTCAATCCATTGACAGCACGTCGACCCCGGTATACCACATTGTTCCAATTCACTCTATTCCTTGCACGCCTTTCACCCTCCTGCATGTTCAGGCCCCGATCACTCAAAATCTTTTTCACTCCATCTTTCCATCTCCAATTTGGTCTCCCACTTCTCCTCGTTCCCTCCACCTCTGACACATTTATCCACTTCGTCAATCTTTCCTTACTCATTCTCTCCATGTGGCCACACCATTTCAAAACACCCTCTTCTGCTCTCTCAACCACACTCTTTATATATATATATATATATATATATATATATATATATATATATATATATATATATATATATATATATATATATATATATATATATATATATATATATATATATATATATATGTGTGTGTGTGTGTGTGTAGAAGGATGTATATGCACAGAGGTGGTATTCTTAGGCTATAAACACAGAGGGAATGTTCTGAGGCTATGTACACAGAGGCAGAGTTCTGAGGCTATATACACAGCTCTATATACAGGACAATCAATCAATATCGCTACTGCTATGAGTTTCTAGAAAGAGAAATGTTGTATCCCTTAGTATTCTCCTCCTAGACTTGCCCCTGTATTTTGCTGCCCCAGAAAAAAAGAAAAAGAGGAAAAAATAAGGTATTTCAGGTAAGTTCCCCGTAAGGTCTGCAGCCTTGAGCAGGAAAGAAAATGGATTACGTACAAGAAAAAGTTCCTGGGAAACATTCATAAGAAAAGTCAACAGGTAAATGTTGGCTGAGACTCGTATTTTGTCTTTCTCGCACGGAAGCTGCGGCCGGCTGTTTGCCCAGCAATCATTACTGCTTGTAACGAGCGAACCACCATTGTTACCTCCAGAATAGGTGGATTGGATTTGTTTGAGTAAGGAGAGGGAGAGAAAGCCCAAATGTGTGCAGGTAATTGTTTAATTAGGTACACTGTGTGCTGATTATGATCATAGCAAGTGGTTTGAAGAAGTTTTGTAAATCCGGTTTTCCAGCTCTAGGCTAGTCATTTGTAAGCTGTTGCATGGTGGGCGTTCACTGGGAGGATGTTCAGCGGCAGGTTGTTACATAGTAGGTGTTCATTAGCAGGCCATACATCTGGGCTGATACACAGGTGTTTATTAGCAGGCTTTTCATCTGTACGCTGTCACACAGTAAGTGTTCACTGGTAGGGTGTTCAGTGGCAGGATGGTACATAGCAGGTGTTCATTGTTTGTCTGTTCTTTGGTAGACTGATGAAAAGAAGACTGGCCAGAGGTACGTCTCCAGGTGGTCGAAAATGTTTGGATAAGCAACCGAGTACAACGGTACTATCAATGAATACAACGGCACGACGGTACGATCTATAAGGAAGATGTCACGACTCTTAAGCACAACGAGCAATATGGTACCTTTTGATGGAATACTTAATTCATTTGTTATGTGCCAGACGTCAGAACAGTAGAATGTTCTGTTTCAGGATGAACAGACGATGGGGTAATTACTAGTAGTAATCAGAGATTTGGGATGATCAACTATTGAATCTTCAGCAGCGAAGCTTCCAGGGACGGCGTTCACTGATATTGCTCAGCAAAGTATTCTTAGTGGTCGAGTAGTCAACAGTAGAGCGTGCAACGGGAGAGAGTGTAAGGGTAGTGTTCAGCGTCAGGGTGTTCAACGGTCGGACAGTGTTCAAAGGTGAGATGGTTAGAGTTCCTGTCCAACGATTGCATGATCAGAGACAATGTTGAGAGGTTTTGTTGAACACACGGCTGTTAGATGATGATGAAGAGTATGTATGTAGAGGTCAGAGACAGGTTGCTTATGGGTAGGATGGTCAGTGTTCTGTGGTAGTGTTCAGCAGTGGGATGTTAAATGAGAGTATGTGACGATGGGATGGTTAGTGACACTGCCCTGCGAGATAATGTTCATCAGTGGAATGTTTCATGATGGTATTCATGAATGGAAATTTCTTCGTTCGGATGGTTAGAGATAAGTGTTCATCGGAAAATTCAATAGCGGGATATTGCTTAATGATATTCAATAAATGGTTGTTAGCATTTTGAAGGGCTTTATGTCAAACACATGTCCTCATACCCCCTCGTCCCTCGTGTATAGTTCTCCAAAATTGAAAGAAATGTAAACTACATAACTTGCCTGACGTTCATCACTTGGCCATGAAACATAACGCCTCCCTCCATGTATAGTCTGAAGAATTGGCTGAGTCGTCCCAGGGGAACTGTGTCAAGCCACCGTCATTCACTGTCATGCCTCGTGTGAATGAGGTGTCACTCATTTGAGACCCCAAAACTTTATGCGCAGAAAGTTGGCTTTAGTTACAGTGTAAGGGAGTGGTGCGGGGGAGGAATATGCAATGTGTGAGAGAGGAGGATTAGAGGGTGTGCAAGATGAGGGATTGGAACGGTAGGAGAGTGTGTAGTAAAGGAAGGTTGGCAGGTGTGTGAGGATGGAGGGTTAGGGGGTATGTAGTGACGGAGGGTTGGAAGGTGTGCTGGGGAGAAGGGTTAGACGGTGTATTGGGGAGGAGGATGCGGGCCGGTGTGGGGGAAGGACGGTGTGTTGGGGAGGAGGATGGGAGTCGGTGAGGGGGAAGGGTGGATGAGATACGGGGAGAGGTAATAGGTGTCAAGGAGAGAAGGGATGGTAATGTGAATGGATTGGTAGCTGAGAGAGAGAGAGAGAGAGAGAGAGAGAGAGAGAGAGAGAGAGAGAGAGAGAGAGAGAGAGAGAGAGAGAGAGAGAGAGAGAGAGAGAGAGAGAGAGAGAGAGAATGACTGGGGGGTGTGGAGTGGATGCCGTCTGTCGTGGAAGACCATCTTACTGGCACTAAGTTTCACATGATATGGTTCCCAGACCTTCGAGCGATCACCACCTTCACCAACACCCCGACTTCATGCTTCACTCCTAATTCTCCCTGGACATCGTCTGCCTCTACTCCCTCTATCTGCCTCCCACCAATACCATTTTCTTTAACTCAGAGAAACATTTTTGCACTCACCTCTCCCGTGTCCGTCCTATCCTTGCCTCCAGATTATTGCAACATTCTTCAGGTACCTCTTCGTCAACAGAATACGTTTTCTTTACCGCACTAACATTCTGCACATTACCAGTATACCCAGAATCCTCCGCCAGCCCTGCGTCAGTCCAGTAGGCGCTGAGACATAAAGTCTACGTGATCTCCCAGAATGCTCTCTGGAAACACACGGTCCATGATGTGTTCTTCCCCTTGGCAGGACTAGGGCAGTCCACGAAAATCATAAGCCACAGGAAAGAGCCGACTCTTTCCTGTGGGCCATGAATTTTGAAGATTACGTGGAGGTCGAGCGGAGGAGAGAATGCAGTCTGAGACGCCGACCGATGTTTCCAGGGGGTATTGTGGAGTGGCCCACTGATGTGCGCACACGGACGGGTGGACAGATATGGTGCATGGTCTCCTGACTCCTTATATACTTGCGCTGTTTTTGTATACGCAGTTTGTCACTTTTTATATATGTTCTCCGTGTTCTGAGTTCTGTCATTGTTTTCATGTCTTGTGCTCAAGGTCGTAGATCTCCAAGTCATAGGTTCAGTCTCTGTTCTCAGCTCTGTTGTTCGGTGTGGAAGCGAACTATCTGACCCACGAAATAGATGGCCGCAGAGAGAGTGCGCATGCGCACCTGTTGCGCAGGTGTGCACCGCCCAGCAAGTCATATTTTTCGTAAGGTAATCAGCTGCTCAGTGGATTCAGCGGTGATGTTAATCATTAAGTAATCCAGCAGGGTTTTGATGAGTTTTGTTGGTATGGGATTTTTCTTTTTGTCCGTGATACAGATCCTGTGGCTTCCATGTTGTCTAATCTTATGATTCTGCATAAGATGAATATTGAATCAAGAGTTTATCTCATTTAGATTATATTGATTTGAAGTGCAATATTTTTTCATGAACGTGTAGTCAATGTGGCGAGTCCTTGCACCTACATCCAGAGAGCGTAGTAAATATGACACATGAATTTACACAAATATCGTGAATGGGCACACACACTGTAACTGTGGACACACACACTGTAACTGGTATATGTATATTTGACATTAATTAATGACAGTATATGTCATCAATAGCCAATAATATACAGTTTATGTCCTCATTAAGCATGCAACGAGGATATATCGGCGGTTATTTATTTCGTACGCTGAGATATATCCCACTTAATCACACTAAATATCTAACGCGTTGAGGCAAGTCACTTACTTCGCAGAACTCAGATACTTTACTTGACACTGGCGTCACTGCTCTCGGGTTTTAAGACCCGAGCCACTCTTCCCAGGTCTTGGGTCCGGTGTCACTGCTCTCACTGACCGAGGTTCGTACCCTCAATTCTTGAGTCTGAAGTCACTGCTTTTAAGGCTTGTGCTCTGTGTCGCTGCTCCCAAGTGTTAAGGACAGTGTCACTGCTCTTGAGTCTAATGTCTGCCGTCAGTGTTTTCAACTCTTGAGTCCGATGCACTGTCTCACATCTGAAGACTGAAGTCGCTGCTCTCAAGTCTTTAAGTCCAAGTCTTACGCTAGGTGTCATTGTTATCATATTTTGTGTCCAGTGTCACTGTTCTCAAATTTTAGAGCTTGGTGTCACTGCTCTAAAGGCTTAGGGTCTCAGGTTTTAGGGCCGGTGTCACTGTTTTCAAGTCTAAGTATCGTAGTCACTGCTCGGGGGAGGAGTCTGTAGACTGTGCAGAAACCTAAACACACCAAATGAGCGACTGGTATTGTAAAGAAGAAAGTGGTATTAAAGATTACGTGGGCCACTCGCTCATGTCTAACACCTGCCAACATGTGGATCACTTGCCCATATGTATGACACCTGCCAATATGTTCAACATATTAGGTCGCTCGTTCGTATCCTTGTACACGCTCCAGGCTCACTCACCCATACTCCTGACGCTTGCCAACTTATTAGATCACCTGCCCATATCCTTGACACATGCTAACATGTTGGATCACTCGCCCATATCCGGAACGCCTGCCAACATGTTGCATTACTCACCCACGTAAACCCACGTGAGCCACTGTGGCAGTGGCAAAGAGAGGCAAAGAGACCATAAACAATCGAGAATATAGATTCACGTACAGGAGAAGTCGTGTTGATCCTCAGGTGGTGTAGATTCTACTGTCTGTAGCTCACCTGACCAGCACAACTTCATCAAGGTAGATTACATTTATACCACCAAGTTTTTTTCTATACTTCCAAGTTCCATTTATACCACCAAGTTTCATTTATACCTCCAAATTTCATTTATGTCAACAACTTCCATTTATATCAAGTTCCATTTACACCACCAAGTTCCATTTATGCCAACAAGTTTCATTTATACTTCCAAGTTCCGATTACATCTCGAAGCTCAATTTAAACCTCCAAGTTCAAACTAAGTGCATTTCATGTTATTTACTATTTCACTCAGAGCAGACTCAAAACGTTAGCCCTGCTCGTAGCGTGCTAGCTATCCTTGCCTGTGTAAAGAGGGACCATCAAATCTCTGGCTTACCTCCCTTGCTCACGCACAGGATCTATGAAGTCGGAGCTCTCGTGCCTATACCAGTAAGTCCTGAATGTTGCTTCCAGGGAATAAGCCGTTGGCCAATCAGCTTCCCATTCTAAGGAAATGTAACGTGGTGACGTGGATCAGCGATAACTGTGCCAGATGGGCGCTTGTTAAGTTCCAGCGTTCCCAGAAGGAAGAGAACTAACGGACCAGATCAATCATGGAGTTCGCTGTATTGCAGCTGTTAACTTGCACTGTTATATATATATATATATACAAAGAGAGAGAGAGAGAGAGAAAGAGAGAGAGAGAGAGAGAGAGAGAGAGAGAGAGAGAGAGAGAGAGAGAGAGAGAGAGAGAGAGAGAGAGAGAGAGAGAGAGAGAGAGAGAGAGAGAGAGAGAGAGAGAGAGAGAGAGAGAGAGAATTATTGAGGAGAGGTTGAAAGAGAGGATATATGCATCAGAAATTGAGGGAACAAGGAGAAAGGGGAAACTAAATTGCAGATTTTGGGTAATTGGGGCCTGATGATGCACGGTGAAAGGCGTGCACGGAACGATGTGGTGTACAGGTGTTGACGTGCTGTCAGTAAAGTGAATTAAAGCATGTGAACCTAGCATAGTGTTGCCTCGTACAGCGCAGGTGTGTCATGTACCTTCACCTGGCCATATAACTTTCCTTGAAGAATTGAAAACTGACTTTACGTAAAATTGTATGAAGACAGGCACACAACCAGTTGTTCCCGATGTCGTGCTTAGCGAGCTATGCATACAGCAGGATTCTATAGTCTTTTTCTGACTAGGCTAAGGTTCAGAGGATCAACGTATGATGACTGGAGAGGTCCAAAGTGATCAAGTCGGGAGCAGGATTTAAGGCGGCAACGGCGGGGTTCAGAGAAGGGTGACGTTACCATTCGGTTACAACCCTCCATGTAATGTGGAACACAGATGAGCACATTATCATGCTAGAAAAAGACAGAAAATATGAACAGCAAATTACACAAACAATCGACTTGAAGCGTTAGTCCTGAAATGTAAACTAGTTATATCAGAGATGTTATATTGATGCAATTTCATCTGTTGACAGCTGGTGTGAGGGAGGTAAATGCAAGGAACTAGGAGGGAGGGGCATGTTCTCATTCTCTTGCGGTAAGTTTTGAAGGGTTCTTGGGGGTTAATTACTTGCAATTTGCTGATGACACTGTACTGGTGGCATAATCGACCTAGAAATTGCCAAAGCTGGTGTGTAATTCTGCGAGAGTGTGCGGTAGGAGACTATTGAGAGTAAATGCGGATAAAAGCAGTGTATTAGATTTAGCAATGGAGAAGTCAGGTTACCTGGAGTGTGTGTTTGATTCTGGAGAAAATGAAAAAATTAGAGTGTTTTAGATATCTAGGAGTGGACGTGACAGCGAACGGCACCATCAGAGTTAAATGAGCCAAAATGATGAGTGATATCCTAAGGTCTTAGCCCCACTGAGGTATGTGTAGAAAAAAAGGTCTCTGAATGTAATAATAGATGTGTTTTATGGATGCGCGTCATTGGCCTTGGATGAATGTGTTGGAAATGAAATATTTCAGGGCAATTTATGGTGTGAGGTGGGATGACCGAATGCTTATGATGTTCATTTATCAAGTTTTGCGTTAATATTTCTGTTATTGGTGTAAGAAAAGTTGAAGTTTATATAATATGATAAGTCTTGAGGTCAGACCTCAGTTCCCAGGCCCTCTGTGACTGCACTTTGATCCATCAGGTCTGACCTCACCTGACTTGTCTAAGAGATGACTTACCATGTTGATATGACCTACTCCTGCCCTAATCTTGGTAAATACCATTTTTTCATGTTGGCTGAGAGGGCACGGACGAGTAAGACCCTAATCAAATTCATCTCATTAATTATATATATATATATATATATATATATATATATATATATATATATATATATATATATATATATATATATATATATATATATGTATATATATTATATTCATTTCTTATCATTCTTTGTCGCTGTCTCCCGCGTTAGCGAGGTAGCGCAAGAGAACAGACGAAAGAATGGCCCAACCCACCCACATACACATGTATATACATAAACGCCCACACATGCACATATACATACCTGTACATTTCAACGAATAACATACTTATGCATACACAGACATATACATATATACACATGTACATATACATACATGCTGCCTTCATCCATTTCCGCCGCCACCCTGCCACACATGAAATGGCACCCCCCATCCCCTGCGTGCACGCGAGATAGCGCTATGAAAAGACAACAAAGGCCACATTCGTTCACGCTCAGTCTAGCTGTCATGTGTAATGCACCGAAACCACAGCTCCCTTTCCACATCCAGGCCCCACAAAACTTTCCATGGTTTACCCCAAACGCTTCACATGCCCTGGTTCAATCCATTGACAGCACGTCGACCCCGGTATGCCACATCGTACTTAACCGTCGTCTCCCGGGTTAGCGAGGTAGCGCAAGGAAACAGATAAGGAATGGCCAACCCACCTACATACACATGTATATACATAAACGCCCACACACGCACATGTACATACAAAAGCATTTCAACGTATGCATACATATACATACACGGATATATATATATATATATATATATATATATATATATATATATATATATATATATATATATATATATATATATTTTTTTTTTTTTTTTTTTTTATACTTTGTCGCTGTCTCCCGCGTTTGCGAGGTAGCGCAAGGAAACAGACGAAAGAAATGGCCCAACCCCCCCCCCCCATACACATGTACATACACACGTCCACACACGCAAATATACATACCTACACAGCTTTCCATGGTTTACCCCAGACGCTTCACATGCCTTGATTCAATCCACTGACAGCACGTCAACCCCTGTATACCACATCGCTCCAATTCACTCTATTCCTTGCCCTCCTTTCACCCTCCTGCATGTTCAGGCCCCGATCACACAAAATCTTTTTCACTCCATCTTTCCACCTCCAATTTGGTCTCCCTCTTCTCCTCGTTCCCTCCACCTCCGACACATATATCCTCTTGGTCAATCTTTCCTCACTCATTCTCTCCATGTGCCCAAACCATTTCAAAACACCCTCTTCTGCTCTCTCAACCACGCTCTTTTTATTTCCACACATCTCTCTTACCCTTACGTTACTTACTCGATCAAACCACCTCACACCACACATTTTCCTCAAACATCTCATTTCCAGCACATCCATCCTCCTGCGCACATCTCTATCCATAGCCCACGCCTCGCAACCATACAACATTGTTGGTACCACTATTCCTTCAAACATACCCATTTTTGCTTTCCGAGATAATGTTCTCGACTTCCACACATTTTTCAAGGCTCCCAAAATTTTCGCCCCCTCCCCCACCCTATGATCCACTTCCGCTTCCATGGTTCCATCCGCTGACAGATCCACTCCCAGATATCTAAAACACTTCACTTCCTCCAGTTTTTCTCCATTCAAACTCACCTCCCAATTGACTTGACCCTCACCCCTACTGTACCTAATAACCTTGCTCTTATTCACATTTACTCTTAACTTTCTTCTTCCACACACTTTACCAAACTCAGTCACCAGCTTCTGCAGTTTCTCACATGAATCAGCCACCAGCGCTGTATCATCAGCGAACAACAACTGACTCACTTCCCAAGCTCTCTCATCCCCAACAGACTTCATACTTGCCCCTCTTTCCAGGACTCTTGCATTATATATATATATATATATATATATATATATATATATATATATATATATATATATACATATATATATATATATATATATATCCATACTTGCTGCCTTCTTCCATATTCGTCGCCACGTCGCCACACACGAAAAAAAGCATGTCCCCCCCCCCCCCCCCCACACACACACACACACACACACACCCCACCCCACCCCATCCCCCAGCGAGGCTGCGCCAGGAACAGACAAAGGAGGCCACATTCATTCACATTCAGACTCTAGCTGTCATGTGTGATTCACCGAAACCACAGCTCCCTTTCCACATCCAGGCCCCCACAGACCCTTCCATGGTTCACCCCAGACGCCTCACATGCCCTGATTTAATCCACTGACAGCACGTCGACCCCAGTGCACCACATCGTTCCAATTCACTCTATTTCGTGCACGCTTTTCACCCTTCTGTATGTCCGGGCCCCGATCGCTCAAAATCTTTTTCACTCCACTCTTCCACCTCCTTCCCTTCACCTCTGACACATATATCTTCTTTGTCAAGCTTTCCTCACTCATTCTTTCCCTGTGTCCAAATCATTTCAACACACCCTCTTCTGGTCTCTCAACCACACTCCTTTTACCACCACACACCCCTAATACCCTATCCTTACTTACTCGATCGAACCACCTCACATTACATCTTGTCTTCAAACATTTCATTTCCAACACATCCACGCTCCTCCGCACAACCCTATCAATACCCCATGTCTCGCAACCACATAACATTGTTGGAACCACTATTCCCTCAGACTCACGTATTTTTGCTCTCCGAGATAACGTTCTCGCCCTCCACACATTCTTGAACGCTCCCAGAACCTTCGCTCCCTCCCCCACCCCTGTGACTCACCTCCGCTTCCATAGTTTCATCCGCTGCTAAGTCCACTCCTAGATATCTAAAACACTTCACCTCCCCCATTCCTTCTCCACTCAAACTCACCTCCCAACCACCCTGTCCCTCCACCCCACCGAACGGAACAACCCCGTCTGTTTCCTGGCGCTACCTCGCCGATGCAGGAAACGGCGATTACATATGTGTATGTGTATATATATATATATATATATATATATATATATATATATATATATATATATATATATATATATATATATATACATATATATATATATATAAAACCTAACCTGAGCTAGGTACCCTTTTTTATTGCCCAACCAGGATTCGAACCAATGCACTCGGCCGTAGACAACCTGTGAATACCGCACGGTCAAGAACGCAAACCGTTAAAGCATTTTTTTGTCATCTACAATCCTTCCTTAAGGTGCAATCCAAACCCCGCTCAAACGTAAGCTATTTCCAAGCAAACAAGCTCCTGTCACCACTATAACCGTTCCATTAATCTATAAAATCATTTTCTTTGACCTACAAATTCCCTCAGTGATAATGAAAAGAATTAGCATTCTACTTCACAGAAATCCCACTCCGACAACCATTCCACAGCTATTCGTAAACATCCTAACAAGTGCACTATACCTTCATAGGATTTCTGATCTTTCCTCAACTACAATGCTTGTATGTACCAGTCTGGACAACAACTACACTTTCTCCTACAGTCTCACTAATTTGTCAGAGAGATGTACAAGTTGTGATTCACGTTTTACAGACCAGCTGGGCAACAGCTCATGAGCGTGTGATTCATAGCATTGAAGAGTAGAATAAATCTTCATTAATGTCATTTTTTTAGTCGTTACATTGCTGAAGGTAACATTCCGAAGAAAGGATCTCGTCGAAGTACTACCGAACTCTCTGTCTCGAAAGGTGAAGACAGAGGATTCGGTACTGCTTTGACCAGGTTTTGACCCACGAATCGGAGCTTCATCAGCACAACTCCATACAGGAACTCTTTAAAGTTGTTTCAGTGCTTGATTCCCATTGATTTGATGTTTAAAATACAATACCTGCGAACAAAACGTCGACACAAGGACGCAGGATGTTCACTGTCATTCTTCTTGAGTTATAGGGTTGATGTCACTGCTCTTCAGCCTTCTCTCAGGTCTCGCTGTTCTCACATCTTGTGTTCTGAACAGACGGTGCTTGGGTTCAGCCTGATCCTGAAGAAATGAGGCCACTCATATGTGAAAAGAATAAAAGAATGAAAATGCAAAAGAATGTTTACTCCTTGCGCATAAAAGTGCGACTTTTAAACACGACGCTACGACCCTTAGGTATGATAGCAAGCCTTTTGACCTGACCCTTAAGGGTAAGGCCTATGATGTCATACCCAAGGTACCTTCCGTCTTACTTAAGGGTCGCATCTTCACACTCAAGGATCGCATCGCTGTGAACATGGCGTGAATATTCTGAGGAATAAACGTGAAGGTGTGAGTGAGTGGTGAAAGAAAAAGAAAATAAATGATATTAGATGAGAGAAGTCTCTGAGTAACAAATGGTAGCGGGACCTACGTCGTGGCTGCCAGATCTTCGCGAAGAAAAAATAGAAAAAAGAACACACATTACGTAGGCGGAAGTTCATTTTCTTTCGACAACACCGTATTTCCATAAGGGAATTAACCGCAGGCGAGCGAAGCCAGGCCATCCATTACCCCTATAAGCTGTATAACCTTGCCCGTATATCACGCAGGATGGGAAGGAAGAGTCACCTTTAAACCCCAAAGTAATTGTTCATCTCCACACAGTCTTCCCTCCCTGACACGCACTTCCTCACTGATCTCCTCACCTTAGCCTCCCGCTCACCCACTCACTTCTTTTAGACTTATTCTTTTGTTCATCCCCTCAGGTATTGTACTTCCCTAGCCATTTTTCACTACACTCAATTAACCAGTCACTCATTATATCAGCATTTATCACCAATCCCGTCACCAACTCGCCTAATCCTGCCTCTTCTTCTTCGTTCTCCTCCTCCTCATCTTAGAAAATCCGTCCCAGCTGCTTGCACTGTTGACCAACCTCTCGTAAGACACTACGTCTTATTTGCATACATTAGTGGCTTCATCACAACTGCTTATTTAAATCTTTTAAGATTATTCTGATCAACGCCCAGGCAGTCCGTCTGTCTTTTAAAACTCTCTTTGTATTTTTTTTATGTGCTGTTGAAGAATCCATCTTACCACTTGTGTGCCGTGACTGCTGCTGCCCTTAATCTTCTACACATTCATTCTTCGGTTTTCTGAGATACACGTTTTTTTCTTTCATGTCGACTCGTTTTTGTGTAAGGCATTAATCTTTTCACCGTGGGTTTACTGCAGAGGAAAATGTAGCCCTCCTTCAGGCCATTAGCTGAGTGACGCCCCACCAGTTTCCGCTGGCGTCACCATGAACCACCACAGCCACGACACACGTGTAAGTATTTAGTGTGTAGACAAAGGCTGAGCAACTATCTGTCTGTCAGCGCCATCCTCCTTAATCCCCAACCCATCTCCATCACAGCTTATTCTATCACCACCACTACCTACTCCAGCACCTCTTCTCGTGTTTCTATAACCACTACTCCCTCTATGACTCCATCTATCTATCAACTTACTTAGACATTAATTCCGTCCTCATTTCCTTGATGTGAATCAAGAACGTGGAGTCATTCACCTTATTTGGGCATTCATTTGTGTGCAACGGAATAAGACAAACTGTAAAAGAACGATGATTCATGACTGAAAATGACTGCCTTAAAGACACACAAGCAGACATGGACCAGCCGTAATCTTTCCATTTGTCTTACCATTACTTTATTATCCTTCATGCTCAGCCTGCTGTTCTTGTGACCACTCGCACCACCGATCTGTCTGGCTGTAGTGTAAATGTTCGTTTTCATTATCATGGAATACAATCTTGCTGCACGTTCTTCTTTTTACACGACTTAGTATTACTGATATTATTGGTTTTCACAGTTGAGTATGTACACGTGTCGTACACAGGATAATAGGTAATGCATATCATATATAAGGTGCTAGTTTAATACAAAGAAATACAAAGGAATTAACACACCAAGAGACTACTGGGTCCATTCCCGGCTTTTTGTAATAAAGGAAAGGTATCAGAATCTCACAGATGAGTGTGAGAAAGACAAAGTTGCTAATTGTTAGTGTGAGTTAAGGAGGTACAAATAATGTAAGTCGTGAACTTGATGCGAAATATTTATCAATTCTATTTTTGTTGTATCTATAGTTCTGCTTTCATCCTCTCTAAGTGGCAAATCATTCCTTATATCAACGATCCTGTTGAAGAGGAAGTACTTCGCCTTGTATGGGATACATCGTTTGCCCGCGAGTTTGTGAGTTTGTATCCATTACTGCGAGTGAAACCAGACGAATCAAATCTTAAGTAACGTGATAGATCAAGTTTACCAAAGCCTTTGCAAATTGATAGTTTTGAATCTTGTCTAAGCCTTCTCTTTTTTTAAGCTAAATAGATTCAAGTCGTTTAATGTGCTCTAGTGGGATTTATTTCTCAGTCCGGAAATCATCTGTCTATGCCTTTCTTTTTGTTAGGGTGACCCAAACTGAACACTGTAATTGATATGGAGACAAACCAGTGAGTTGTGAAGGGTAAGTTGGATTACCCTGGACTTAAATACGAAGGCCCTGTCTATGAATCCAGGAATTTTGTTCACTCTTTTCACTGCTTCTGTGCATATCTTACCTGGTTTTAGGTCACCAAAGATTTTTACTCCTGGGTTTTTCCTCATTTACTTTTCGCAGATTAAGAGAATTCATACTGTAGCTTGCCATTTCGCTTTTGCTACCAGCATGTAAAACTTTGCCATTATCGATACTAAAATTCATTTGCCACCTATGAGCCAAGTCCATCAGCTTGTCTATGTCAGTTTGAAGCTGTAGACGTTCCAATTCATTTGTAGATTTATTTCCCAGCTGGTATCATCAGTCATGGAATTTTGAGATCTTGCAATGCGCTGAGCCCATCATCAATATCATTGATATATATAACAAAGAGAACCGATCCTAAGACTGATCCTTGTGGCACTCCACTCGTTACGTCTAACCATTTTGAGGCTTGATCATTATCCACAACTCTTTGATTACAGCCAGTCAATCAGTTATCTATCCACTGAAGTACAACCTATTACTGCCATGTGATTTCATTTTTGCTGGTAACCTTTGCTGTGGAACCTTATCGAATGCTTTTTGAAAATCTATATAGATAACATCAACTGCTTGACTTTCTTATGAATGAAGTTCTGTCTTCGATCGTTCATACAGATGCGAAAAAGGTCATTTAATATTTTTGCCAAGGTTTCGTTGTCTTGAATCAAATAAGTGTTTTCCGTAATTAAAACTCCTTAGGATTTCTTTTGTTATTTTCACCAACATACGCTTCAAATTGACGTTTACTTTGTCGTATGATTCGCCTACATTCTCTATGCAACTCTGCATAACTTACTTTATTGGTCTCTTTGAGCTTCTTATGACAACAAGCATTTTTCTTTTTGATAGTTCCCCTACCTTAGCTTTGTTTACATACAGACTATCTACTACGCATTAACTTTGAAGGTTTTACTGAAGCTTTTCCAAGCTACGTTCGTGTCATTTTTATTGACCATATTATTTCAGGTTTGCCTATCAAGCGCAGACTCTACATGTGCCATACATATGTTACTACATACTAAATCTGTCATACATATTTCAGTTGGCACTATATGTGTCAAGCATACGTTATGAATACTGAGTGTGTCATGCATACTTTGATAGATACCATATGTGTCATGTAGAGATTGAATAGATCATGTATATCATACATATTACATTAGATATATATGGATGCATAGATAATTTATGTGTCATTTATAGGCAAATAGATACTGCTTCTGTCATGCAAAGTTAGATAGATCCTGTATGCTTTAGGTGCTCACTGCATGCGCCATACATTGTTTGATAGATACTGCATGTATCGAACTTAAGCTTAACAGATAATGCTTGTGTCATATATAGTTTAATAGATAATGCATGTGTCATACATAGTTTAACCGATACTTTTCATATAATACTTATTTTTCATATAATACTTATTTTGATAGATACTGCATGTGTCATATATACGTAAATAGATGGCGTGATCACAATGCTACACTTCTGCCTCACACTCTAGTATGAGAATTCTGTCATATATGTCATAACCTTGATTACTATGCTAGAATCCTATCTCTCATCTGTGTTACAACACTGTTATGTGCAACAGATTTGATTACTCTGCTAAAGTTCTGTCTCACAGCCTACCTCACAACAATGCATGTCATAGTCTTCATCATTGTACAAAAATTAAAGCAAATCTCACATCGCTCTCCTATATCATAACCCTGATTACTGCACCACAATCCTGTCTTACAGCCTTCCTTACAAACGTGTCACATGTCATAGCCATTAGCACTGTGCCACGGTCCTGCTACACAGCCTACCTATCACAATGACGTGTGTTATGGTCATGGTTCTGATTCACGTTGGGGATATAGAAATAGCTTTGAACTCTTTCTGAAGACTTGCGTTACAGGAAGGTTACGTAACGGGAGATGGAAGATACAGTTATTCATAAAGTATCTGGCCCATGACTTAGTACATCTTATTTTCAGAAAGTTAGGATGGGCCGCTGTGACATCTGCATCTTTCCCTGCATGTCCAAGCCTTGGAACTCTACTTTTTCATGTCCTCCTTGACAGCTACGATCTGTCCCTTTTGCAGAGGCAGGTTTTTCCACTTCCTCACTTACTCTTACATTATCTTACCATCTTTGCTTCATATCTCGACTATTCTTTACTTTCTGTACATCATCTCAGATACGTCCTTGATGAGGGCCATTGTCTGTGACCAGTGCTTTTGATATATAGATCTTAGGTTCTGAAAATCTTTGGTCTCTCTTGAGTGATAATAATAAAGAAAATCATAAAACCTCAGAAATATTTCAGTTGTTGATATTTGATATAGATCAAATATCTGACTCATAGAGACACGTTTGATATAGATCAAATATCTGACTCATAGAGACACGTTTGATATAGATCAAATATCTGACTCATAGAGACACGTTTGATATAGATCAAATATCTGACTCATAGAGACACGTTTGATATAGATCAAATATCTGACTCACAGAGACACGTTTGATATAGATCAATATCTGACTCATAGAGACACGTTTGATATAGATCAAATATCTGACTCATAGAGACACGTTTGATTTAGATCAAATATCTGACTCATAGAGACACGTTTGATATAGATCAAATATCTGACTCATAGAGACACGTTTGATATAGATCAAATATCTGACTCATAGAGACACGTTTGATATAGATCAAATATCTGACTCATAGAGACAATCAATATCTGACTCACAAAGACACGTTTGATATGATCTAATGTAAAATTTGTCCCTTAAAGAGAATATTACCAATGAGATTGCTTCATAGTTCCGTCCTAGGAAACTCAGAAATTCTTAAAGAAAATCTTGCAAAGAGCGAGTAGGAACTCATTTACATGCGTGGTAGATCTTCAGGATGATCGCTCTTCCCACTTTCAGTGATCTCTCTCTCTCTCTCTCTCTCTCTCTCTCTCTCTCTCTCTCTCTCTCTCTCTCTCTCTCTCTCTCTCTCTCTCTCTCTCTCTCTCTCTCTCTCTCTCTCTCTCTCTCTATGTATGTATGATTATTTTTGTAAAGGAAGTAAAAGACTGGTAAAGGTAATGTAATACATCCAGAGTTCTTGGATAAGTCTCATCAAGAATGGATGGCGTGTTTATGTACTTACTGACCGTGTGATATGGACGTAGTGAGCATGAGCAAGCTTAATCCTTCTCTCCTACAGAATAACATTCTATGAACATAGATCTGTTTACAGTCGTCTGATCAAATCTTTTCCATTCATAAGAATGTAAAGAACATTGACACGTAACTTTGGTACTCATTCAATGTCTGTTTGTGAGATCCAATTTCTCTCTCCTCACAATATCATCGCTCTATCAAAAAATCAGTTACCATGGAAGGGACGACAATATCGTGGAGGTTTACTAATTAGCGACTAGAAACTCCATCTGAGCCACAAGATTTATTTCAGTTTTTTAGTTAAGCCACAGGGAACACGGAAGCGTCCTCATGGTCCCATAAAAACACAAACATAAATCTTGACTTACGTGCACACGGTACCTCGTGTACATACTGGATACATCTAGTACTCACAATTCTTTAAAAAGCCTCAGAGAATATTGCTATGAGTTCAGTCCACATGAATGTTACTATAGATTTGTCAGACTTCTTGTAATTGTAATTCTTGAAATAGACATTTGAAAATTAATCATATATATATATATATATATATATATATATATATATATATATATATATATATTTTTTTTTTTATTATACTTTGTCGCTGTCTCCCGCGTTTGCGAGGTAGCGCAAGGAAACAGACGAAAGAAATGGCCCAACCCCCCCATACACATGTATATACATACGTCCACACACGCAAATATACACACCTACACAGCTTTCCATGGTTTACCCCAGACGCTTCACATGCCCTGATTCAATCCACCGACAGCACGTCAACCCCGGTATACCACATCGCTCCAATTCACTCTATTCCTTGCCCTCCTTTCACCCTCCTGCATGTTCAGGCCCCGATCACACAAAATCTCTTTCACTCCATCCCTCCACCTCCAATTTGGTCTCCCTCTTCTCCTCGTTCCCTCCACCTCCGACACATATATCCTCTTGGTCAATCTTTCCTCACTCATTCTCTCCATGTGCCCAAACCACTTCAAAACACCCTCTTCTGCTCTCTCAACCACGCTCTTTTTATTTCCACACATCTCTCTTACCCTTACGTTACTCACTCGATCAAACCACCTCACACCACACATTGTCCTCAAACATCTCATTTCCAGCACATCCATCCTCCTGCGCACTACTCTATCCATAGCCCACGCCTCGCAACCATACAACATTGTTGGAACCACTATTCCTTCAAACATACCCATTTTTGCTTTCCGAGATAATGTTCTCGACTTCCACACATCCTTTAAGGCCCCCAGAATTTTCGCCCCCTCCCCCACCCTATGATCCACTTCCGCTTCCATGGTTCCATCCGCTGCCAGATCCACTCCCAGATATCTAAAACACTTCACTTCCTCCAGTTTTTCTCCATTCAAACTCACCTCCCAATTGACTTGACCCTCAACTCTACTGTACCTAATAACCTTGCTCTTATTCACATTTACTCTTAACTTTCTTCTTCCACACACTTTACCAAACTCAGTCACCAGCTTCTGCAGTTTCTCACATGAATCAGCCACCAGCGCTGTATCATCAGCGAACAACAACTGACTCACTTCCCAAGCTCTCTCATCCCCAACAGACTTCATACTTGCCCCTCTTTCCAAAACTCTTGCACTTACCTCCCTAACAACCCCATCCATAAACAAATTAAATATATATATATATATATATATATATATATATATATATATATATATATATATATATATATATATATATATATATATATATATATATATATATATATATACTATCCCTATATATATTTTTTTTTTTTTTTTTTTTTTTTTTTTTTTTTTTTTTTTTTTATACTTTGTCGCTGTCTCCCGCGTTTGCGAGGTAGCGCAAGGAAACAGACGAAAGAAATGGCCCAACCCCCCCCCCCCCCCATACACATGTACATACACACGTCCACACACGCAAATATACATACCTACACAGCTTTCCATGGTTTACCCCAGACGCTTCACATGCCTTGATTCAATCCACTGACAGCACGTCAACCCCTGTATACCACATCGCTCCAATTCACTCTATTCCTTGCCCTCCTTTCACCCTCCTGCATGTTCAGGCCCCGATCACACAAAATCTTTTTCACTCCATCTTTCCACCTCCAATTTGGTCTCCCTCTTCTCCTCGTTCCCTCCACCTCCGACACATATATCCTCTTGGTCAATCTTTCCTCACTCATTCTCTCCATGTGCCCAAACCATTTCAAAACACCCTCTTCTGCTCTCTCAACCACGCTCTTTTTATTTCCACACATCTCTCTTACCCTTACGTTACTTACTCGATCAAACCACCTCACACCACACACTTTCCTCAAACATCTCATTTCCAGCACATCCATCCTCCTGCGCACATCTCTATCCATAGCCCACGCCTCGCAACCATACAACATTGTTGGTACCACTATTCCTTCAAACATACCCATTTTTGCTTTCCGAGATAATGTTCTCGACTTCCACACATTTTTCAAGGCTCCCAAAATTTTCGCCCCCTCCCCCACCCTATGATCCACTTCCGCTTCCATGGTTCCATCCGCTGACAGATCCACTCCCAGATATCTAAAACACTTCACTTCCTCCAGTTTTTCTCCATTCAAACTCACCTCCCAATTGACTTGACCCTCACCCCTACTGTACCTAATAACCTTGCTCTTATTCACATTTACTCTTAACTTTCTTCTTCCACACACTTTACCAAACTCAGTCACCAGCTTCTGCAGTTTCTCACATGAATCAGCCACCAGCGCTGTATCATCAGCGAACAACAACTGACTCACTTCCCAAGCTCTCTCATCCCCAACAGACTTCATACTTGCCCCTCTTTCCAGGACTCTTGCATTTACCTCCCTAACAACCCCATCCATAAACAAATTAAACAACCATGGAGACATCACACACCCCTGCCGCAAACCTACATTCACTGAGAACCAATCACTTTCCTCTCTTCCTACACGTACACATGCCTTACATCCTCGATAAAAACTTTTCACTGCTTCTAACAACTTGCCTCCCACACCATATATTCTTAATACCTTCCACAGAGCATCTCTATCAACTCTATCATATGCCTTCTCCAGATCCATAAATGCTACATACAAATCCATTTGCTTTTCTAAGTATTTCTCACATACATTCTTCAAAGCAAACACCTGATCCACACATCCTCTACCACTTCTGAAACCGCACTGCTCTTCCCCAATCTGATGCTCTGTACATGCCTTCACCCTCTCAATCAATACCCTCCCATATAATTTACCAGGAATACTCAACAAACTTATACCTCTGTAATTTGAGCACTCACTCTTATCCCCTTTGCCTTTGTACAATGGCACTATGCACGCATTCCGCCAATCCTCAGGCACCTCACCATGAGTCATACATACATTAAATAACCTTACCAACCAGTCAACAATACAGTCACCCCCTTTTTTAATAAATTCCACTGCAATACCATCCAAACCTGCTGCCTTGCCGGCTTTCATCTTCCGCAAAGCTTTTACTACCTCTTCTCTGTTTACCAAATCATTTTCCCTAACCCTCTCACTTTGCACACCACCTCGACCAAAACACCCTATATCTGCCACTCTGTCATCAGACACATTCAACAAACCTTCAAAATACTCATTCCATCTCCTTCTCACATCACCGCTACTTGTTATCACCTCCCCACCTACGCCCTTCACTGAAGTTCCCATTTGCTCCCTTGTCTTACGCACCCTATTTACCTCCTTCCAGAACATCTTTTTATTCTCCCTAAAATTTACTGATAGTCTCTCACCCCAACTCTCATTTGCCCTTTCTTTCACCTCTTGCACCTTTCTCTTGACCTCCTGTCTCTTTCTTTTATACTTCTCCCACTCAATTGCATTTTTTCCCTGCAAAAATCGTCCAAATGCCTCTCTCTTCTCTTTCACCAATACTCTTACTTCTTCATCCCACCACTCACTACCCTTTCTAAACAGCCCACCTCCCACTCTTCTCATGCCACAAGCATCTTTTGCGCAATCCATCACTGATTCCCTAAATACATCCCATTCCTCCCCCACTCCCCTTACTTCCATTGTTCTCACCTTTTTCCATTCTGTACACAGTCTCTCCTGGTACTTCCCCACACAGGTCTCCTTCCCAAGCTCACTTACTCTCACCACCTTCTTCACCCCAACATTCACTCCTCTTTTCTGAAAACCCATACTAATCTTCACCTTAGCCTCCACAAGATATATATATATATACTATATATATATATATATATATATATATATATATATATATATATATATATATATATATATATATATATACTATCCCTGGGGATAGGGGATTAAGAATACTTCCCACGTATTCCCTGCGTGTCGTAGAAGGCGAGTAAAAGGGGAGGGAGCGGGGGGCTGGAAATCCTCCCCTCTCGGTTTTTTTTTAATTTTCCAAAAGAAGGAACAGAGAATTGGGCCAGGTGAGGGTATTCCCTCAAAGGCCCAGTCCTCTTTTCTTAACGCTACATCGCTAATGCGGGAAATGGCGAATAGTTTTAAAGAAAGAAAGATATATATATATATATATATATATATATATATATATATATATATATATATATATATATATATATATATATATATATATATATATATATATATGTATATCTATTTATTTTCATAATCATTATACTTTGTCGCTGTCTCCCTCGCTAGCGAGGTAGCGGAAGGAAACAGACGAAAAAATGACCCAACTCACCCACATACACATGTATATACATACACATCCACACACGCACATATACATAACTATACATTTCAACGTATATATATATATATATATATATATATATATATATATATATATATATATATATATATATATATATATATACACAGCCATATATATATATATATATATATATATATATATATATTATTTTATTTTTTTTTATTTTGCTTTGTCGCTGTCTCCCGCGTTTGCGAGGTAGCGAAAGGAAACAGACGAAAGAAATGGCCAAACCCACCCCCATACACAATGTATATACATACACGTCCACACACGCAAATATACATACCTATACATCTCAATGTACACATATATATACACACACAGACACATACATATATACCCGTGCACACAATTCACACTGTCTGCCTTTATTCATTCCCATCGCCACCTCGCCACACATGGAAAACCATCCCCCTCCCCCCTCATGTGTGCGAGGTAGCACTAGGAAAAGACAACAAAGGCCCCATTCGTTCACACTCAGTCTCTAGCTGTCATGCAATAATGCCCGAAACCACAGCTCCCTTTCCACATCCAGGCCCCACACAACATTCCATGGTTTACCCCAGACGCTTCACATGCACTGGTTCAATCCATTGACAGCATGTCGACACCGGTATACCATATCGTTCCAATACACTCTATTCCTTGCACGCCTTTCACCCTCCTGCATGTTCGGGCCCCGATCGCTCAAAATCTTTTTCACTCCATCCTTGCACCTCCAATTTGGTCTCCCACTTCTCGCTCCCTCCACCTCTGACTCAAATATCCTGTTTGTCAATCTTTTCTCACTTATTCTCTTCATGTGACCAAACCACTTCAATACACCCTCTTCTGCTCCCTCAACCACACTCTTTTTCTACCACACATCTCTCTTACCCTTTCACTACTTACTCGATCAAAGCACCTTACAGCACATATTGTCCTGAAACATCTCATTTCTAAAACATCCACCTTCCTCCGCACAACCCGATCTATAGCCCATACTTCGCAACCATATAACATTGTAAGAACCACTATTCCTTTAAGCGTACCCATTTTTGCTCTCCGAGATAACGTTCTCGCCTTCCACACATTCTTTAACGCTCCCAGAACTTTCACCCCCTTCCCCACCCTGTGACTCACTTCCGCTTCCATGGTACCATCTGCTGCTAAATCCACTCCTAGATATCTAAAACACTTCACTTCCTACAGTTTTTCTCCATTCAAACTTACCTTCCAATCAATTTGTCCCTCAGCCCTACTGAACCTAATAACCTTGCTTGTATTAACATTTACTCTTAGCTTTCTTCTTTCACACACTTTACCAAACTCAGTCACCAGCTTTCTGCAGTTTCTCACCCGAATCAGTGCTGGTCAGCCACCAGCGCTATATCATCAGCGAACAACAAATGACTCACTTTCAAAGCCCTCTCATCCACAGCAGACTGCATACTTGTCCCTCTCTCCAAAGCTCTTGAGTTCACCTCCCTAACCGCTCCATCCATAAACAGATTAAGCAACCATGGAGAAATCAAGCACCCCTGCCGGAAACCGACATTCACTGGGAACCAATCACCTTCCTCTCTTCCTACTCGTACACTTGCCTTACATCCCCAATAAAAACTTTTCACTACTTCTAGCAACTTGCCTCCCACACCATATATTCTTAATACCTTTCACAGAGCATCTCTATCAACTCTATCATATGCCTTCTCCAGATCCATAAATGCTACATAAAAATCCACTTGTTTTTCCAAGTATTTCTCACATACATTCTTCAAAGCAAACACCTGATCCACACATCCTCTACCACTTCTGAAACCACACTGCTCCTCCCCAGTCTGATGCGCTGTACATGCCTTCACCCTCTCAATCTATACCCTCTTATATAATTTCCCTGGAATCCTCAACAAACTTATACCTCTGTAATTTGAACACTCACCTTTATCCCCTTTGCCTTCGTACAATGGCACTATGCATCCATTCCGCCAATCCTCAGGCACTTCACCATGAGTCATACATACATTGAATATCCTCAACACCCACAGTCACCCCCTTCTTTAATAAATTCCACTGCAATACCATCCAAACCCGCCGCCTTGCTGGCTTTCATCTTCCGCAAAGCTTTCGCTACTTCTTCTCTGTTTACTAAATCAATATCCCTAACCCTCTCACTTCGCACACCACCTCGACCAAAATACCCTATATCTGCCACTCTATCATCTAACACGTTCAACAAACCTTCAAAATACTCACTCCATTTCCTTCTCACTTCACCACTACTTGTTATTACCGCCCCATTAGCCCCTTTCACCGATGTTCCGATTTGTTGTCTTGTCTTACGCACTTTATTTACTTCCTTCCAAAACATCTTTTCATTCTCCCTAAAATTTAACGATGCTCTCTCTCACCCCAACTCTCATTTGCCTTCTTGTTCACCTCTTGCACCTTTCTTTTGACCTTTTATACACCTCCCAGCCATTTTGCACTATATCCCTGCAAAAATCGTCCATACGCCTCTCTATTCTCTTTCACTGACAATCTTACTTCTTCATCTCACCACTCACCATCCTTCCTAATCTGCCCACCTCCCACGCTTCTCATGCCACACACATCTTAATACGTCACATTCCTCCCTCACTCCCCCCACGCCCCTTGCTCTCACGTTTTTCCATTCTGCACTCAATCTCTCCTGGTTCTTCCTCACACAAGTCTCCTTCCGAAGCTCACTTACTCTCACCATTCTCTTAACCCCAACATTCTCTCTTCTTTTCTGAAAACCTTTACAAATCTTCACCTTCGCCTCCACAGGATTATGATCAGACATCCCTCTCAGCACATTAACATCCAGAAGTCTCTCTCTCTCACGCGCCTATCTATCAACACGCAATCCAATAACGCTCTCTGGCCATCTCTCCTACTTACATACGTATACTTATGTCTATCTCCTTTTAAACCACTCCCATTTTCTGCACACAAATCTGCAACCTCTTTACCATTTCCATTTACAATACTGAACACCCCATGTACATCAATTATTCCCTCAGCTGCCACATTACTCACCTTTGCATTCAAATCACCCATCACTATAATCCGGTCTCGTGCATCAAAACTGCTAACACACTCACTCAACTGCTTCCAAAACACTTGCCTCTCATGATCTTTCTTCTCATGACCAGGTGCATAGGCACCAATAATTGCCCATCTCTCTCCATCCACTTTCAGTTTTACCCATATCAATCTAGAGTTTACTTTCTTACATTCTATCACATACTCCCACAACTCCTGTTTCAGGAGTAGTGCTACTCCTTCCTTTGCTCATATCCACTCACCAATCCCTTACTTTACTCCCAAGACATTCTCAAACCACTCTTCCCCCCACCCTTGAGCTTCGTTTCACTGAGAGCCAAAATAGCCAGGCCCGTAGCCTAGCGGTAGCGTTCCCGCCTGTTACACAGGGGTCCCGGGTTCGATCCTGGCTGTTGGAGGTTTGTATGATATATATATATATATATATATATAATCTTATTTTATTAGGACCCTTTTCTTTGCCCGGGACCTCTTTTCAAGGGTCCCTTCCAGCTCCAAGGCTGCGCTGTCAGTAGTGATGTATGACGTTCTAGTTGTAAGTCGCCCCAACCCTACGGTCGCAGTGTCCCAGCTGGAAAACCGGAGATGTAATATTAATATTACTTCAAAGGTAAACCGTAATTAGTGATTATTGACCAATGAAAAGGATTTTGCAAACTAATACACCTTATTATGATGGATGTGAATGGTTATCGTAGAATGTCTTCCAAGAACGTATTGGACTTCTTTTCTTTATCAGTTTCTATGGAACGAAAGTTTATTAGGAATATGAACAGTCTAAGAGTAAAGATGTTACTCGGCGTCGTAAGTAACCCCGGCTGGGTTAGTTATTTCAGTGGGGATAATTTGGTCCACCTCGTCAACTGTTACCTTATTTATCTATAAGTCTTTTATGCGGGCTGAGTACAACTACCAGGAGAATCTATCGGTGTGGTACGGTTGTGTGTGTGTGCTACGTGCAAGCCACCTCAGCTGAACCATCTCGGCAAAACTATTCTAAAAACATCGTTCCAGCAAAGCCATCCCAGCCAAATCATCTCATCAAAACCGTCCCAGCAAAGCCATTCCATGCCATAACACGATCAATGTCCATACCTGGACACCTGGCAGCCTTACCTGATACCTGGCAGCCTTACCTGACACCTGGCAGCCTTACCTGGGCAGCTGGCAGCCTATACAGGCAGGATATGATGGCATACGTCCCCTTAAACTATAGGTGATATGAGAGACTTTAACACTCAGTCGAACCTGGAGTGTGTAGAAATTATCTGACTGGGCATTACTCTTAAGACGTGATATGTCTGTGTCATCGCTTTGCCTTCCTCTGTTTCCATTTCAACTCATATATGTTTCATCAGTTTACTCATCTCTCGTTCTGTTCGAGCTAAGGCATGTGTATGTTACAGTCCTGCTCAACTTTAGTTCCATGCCAACCCATGTGTGTGCTGTCACTCCTCAACTCGTGCATACGTGCGCAATTTTCTTTGATCAATTTTCGTTCTATTTCAATTTCTGTGTCATCAGTTTCCTCAGATGTCGTTCCATCGCAATTGGCGTAAGTGTACGTGTCGTGACTCCGCTCAAGTCTCGTTCCATCTCATCTCGTGCTCGTGTGTTAACACTTTCCTCAACTCTCAACTCTCATGCCATCTGCCTGCCAGCAAGCACAAGCTTAACCGTCCCCTGACTCTGATATGTCGAAGTTTTAAGTTGCTTGATGTCGGTCATATATGTTTAATGGAATGCAAACTTTTATGCTTTTGAAGAAAAATAAGTAAAGCAGACGGTTAATGTCGAAGTGAAAAAATTCTTTTTATAATTTTTAGATTTATGTTATATGTAGCTTGAGTGAGGCGACTACTGTCCCAGCAACTGTTGGCTTCGAAGAGATGGAAGAGTTGGCTTAACATTTACTGACCCGTGTGCCATGTGAACGAGAGGCTTCTCTGTAAGAACATGCTTAATGAAATATAAATATTTCACATGTTCTTTTATTATTATCATTCACTACATTACTAATGGTTGTGATTTGATGATTTTTTTGATTCGTCAGTTTTGTTATTTTGTTGTTAGTTGTTATCGTCCGGGCCATCCCATGGGTCAACCCGTCCGGCCGCACAGGTCACCAAATCGCAGCTGAGACATAAAAACTTTTTAAGAGGTGGGCGTGTAGCGACGTGTGCCACCACAGGTGATTATCATAGGGTTCCACACTCCCTGGGTTCCACACTCCCTGGGTTCCACACTCCCTGGGTTCCACACTCCCTGGGTTCCACACTCCCTGGGTTCCACACTCCCTGGGTTCCACACTCCCTAGGTTCCACACTCCCTGGGTTCCACACCCCTTGGGTTCGTAGGTCGAGCCACGCCATGCTTCCGGTGGGTCAAACCACAAGACAACTTGTGAGGAGGATCATACAACATCCAGAATGAGATACGGACTATCAGAAGAGGTTGTTGTATGTTGTATGTTGTGTTATTCCCGCCATAAGATAATTTCGTCATGCAGAAGTCCAGCGATGGTGATTACAGTACGGTGTTGCCCAGCTGTACCTCCAGTAGCTAGTCTCTTGTGCTTTATAAGAAGAATTCTTGTCTTTGTACATTAGTTTGTGTGGACCTGCTACCAACGCACACACTCTACTCCGTAAGGCTTTCTTCACAGCTCACAACACTAGAGACTTGTGGAATGAACTTGTCGTGAAGTAATCCTGGGTCTTAGTGCCATAATTGCATCTACCACCGCTAGAGGTCACCCTTGATAAAGACATCTTGACACTTGGTCTGTTTACATAGTCACCCTTAGTGTATGTGGGAATTTATTACTGGCATACGCCTAGATAACTGTGAAACTGGACACCGTTATTTAAGCTGTTGAGTATTTGTTGAGCTTGGAGACAGTGGGTGGTACAGAGGGCTGTGCTGGTGGGGGTGGGTGATGGTTGTAGTGGGTGATGGTGGTTGTTTGTAGATGGTTGTAGTGGGTGGTGGTAGTTGATTGTAGATGGTTGGAGAGAGTGATGTTGATGGAAAGTAGATGGTTCTGGTGCAGTGGGTGATGATGGTGGATGATAAATTGATGGGTGGTGATGGTGATTAGTTTGATGTATGGTAGATGGTTGTGTTGTAGTAGGAGGTGGTGATGGTGTAACGCTGGACGTTACGGACCGTGACGCACACACGGGGTAACGCGGGATAGAACCCAGTTTGGTTCGAATCCTGGGCACGGCAGTCGGTCTGCAGTCAAGATAATAACTATTCATCCTCCCCTTCTAGATAAACTTGGTACCTGGTTTAGGTTAGTGCATATATATATATATATATATATATATATATATATATATATATATATATATATATATATATATATATATATATATATATCGTAGAAGGCGACTAAAAGGGGAGGGAGCTGGGGGCTGGAAATCCTCCCCTCTCGTTTTTTTTTTTTATTATTTTCCAAAAGAAGGAACAGAGGGGGCCAGGTGAGGATATTCCAAAAAAGGCCCAGTCCTCTGTTCTTAACGCTACCTCGCTAACGCGGGAAATGGCGAATAGTTTAAAAGAAAGAAAGAAAAGAAATATATATATATATATATATATATATATATATATATATATATATATATCCCTGGGGATAGGGGATGAAGAATACTTCCCACGTATTCCCTGCGTGTCGTAGAAGGCGACTAAAAGGGGAGGGAGCAGGAGGCTGGAAATCCTCCCCTCTCGTTTTTTTTTTCTTTTTTTTACTTTTCCAAAAGAAGGGACAGAGGGGGGCCAGGTGAGGATATTCCACAAAGGCCCAGTCCTCTGTTCTTAACGCTACCTCGCTAATGCGGGAAATGGCGGATAGTTTAAAAGAAAAAGATATATATATATATATATATATATATATATATATATATATATATATATATATTGTTATTACTTATTTCATTTTGCTTTGTCGCTGTCTCCTGCGTTAGCGAGGTAACGCAAGGAAACAGACGAAAGAATCGCCCAACCCACCCACATACACATGTATATACATACACGTCCGCACACACAAATATACATACCTATACATCTCAACGTATACATATATATACACACAGAGACATACATATATACAAATGTACATAATTCATACTTACTGCCTTTATTCATTTCCATCGCCACCCCGCCACGCATGAAATAACAACCCCCTCCCCCCTCATGTGCGCGAGGTAGCGCTTGGAACACAACAAAGGCCCCATTCGTTCACACTCAGTCTCTAGCTGTCATGTAATAATGCACCGAAACCACAGCTCCCTTTCCACAACCAGGCCCCACAGAACTTTCCATGCTTTACCCCATACGCTTCACATGCCCTGGTTCAATCCATTGACAGCACGTCGACCCCGGTATACCACATCGTTCCAATTCACTCTATTCCTTGCATGCCTTTCACCCTCCTGCATGTTCAGGCCCCGATCACTCTAAATCTTTTTCACTCCATCCTTCCACCTCCAATTTGGTCTCCCACTTCTCCTCGTTCCCTCCACCTGTGACACATATATCCTCTTGATCAATCTTTCCTCACTCATTCTCTCCATGTGACCAAACCATTTCAAAACAACCTCTTCTGCTCTCTCAACCACACTCTTATTACCACATATCTCTCTTACCCTTTCATTACTTACTCGATCAAACCACCTCACACCACATATTGTCCTCAAACATCTCATTTCCAGCACATCCACCCTCCTCCGCACAACTCTATCCATAGCCCACGCCTCGCAACCATACAACATTGTTGGAACCACTATTCCTTCAAACATACCCATTTTTGCTTTCCGGCGTAATGTTCTCGAATCCAAACATTCTTCAAGGCTCCCAGAATTTTCGCCCCCTCCCCCACCCTATGATTCACCTCCGCTTCTATGGTTCCATCCGCTGCCAGATCCACTCCCAGATATCTAAAACACTTTACTTTCTCCAATTTTTCTCCATTCAAACTTGCCTCCCACTTGACTTGACCCTTAACCCTATTGAACCTAATAAACTTGCTCTTATTCACATTTACTCTTAACTTTCTTCTTTCACACACTTTACCAAACTCAGTCACCAGCTTCTGCAGTTTCTCACTTGAATCAGCCACCAGCGCTGCATCATCAGCGAACAACAACTGACTCACTTCCCAAGCTCTCTCATCTACAACAGACTGCATACTTGCCCCTCTCTCCAAAACCCTTGCATTCACCTCCCTAACAACCCCATCCATAAACAAATTAAACAATCATGGAGACATCACACACCCCTGCTGCAAACCTACATTCACTGAGAACCAATCACTTTCTTCTCTTCCTACACGTACACATTCCTTACATCCTCGATAAAAACTTTTCACTGCTTCTAACAACTTGCCTCCCACAACATATATTCTTAATACCTTCCACAGAGCATCTCTAGCAACTCTATCATATGCCTTCTCCAGATCCATAAATACGACTTACAAATCCATTTGCTTTTCTAAGTATTTCTTTCAAACGTTCTTCAAAGCAAACACTTGATCCACACATCCTCTACCACTTCTGAAACCACACTGCTCTTCCCCAATGTGAGGCTCTGTACATGCCTTCACCCTCTCAATCAATACCTTCCCATATAATTTCCCAGGAATACTCAACAAACTTATACCTCCGTAATTTGAGCACTCACCTTTGTCCCCTTTGCCTTTGTACAATGGCACTATGCAAGCATTCCGCCAATCCTCAGGCACCTCACCATGAATCGTACATACATTATATAACCTTACCAGCCAGTCAGCAATACAGTCACCCCCTATTTCAATGAATTCCACTGCAATGCCATCCAAACCCGTTGCCTTGCCGGCTTTCATCATCCGTAAAGTTTTTACTACCTCTTCTCTGTTTGAATAGAGAGAAAGTAGAAGAAGTGAAGTGTTTTAGATATCTGGGAGTGGATTTGGCAGCGGATGGAACGCGGAAGTGGACGCGGAAGTGAGTCACAGGGTGGGGGAGGGGGTGAAAGTTCTGGGAGCGTTGAAAAATGTGTGGAAGGCGAAAACGTTATCTTGGACAGCAAAAATAGTTATGTTTGAAGGAATAGTGGTTCCAAAAATGTTATATGCTTGCGAGGCGTGGGCTATAGATAGTGTTGTGTGGAGGAGGGTGGATGTGTTGGAAATGAGATGTTTGAGGACAATATGTGGTGTGAGGTGGTTTGATCGAGTAAGTAATGAAAGGGTAAGAGAGATATGTGGTAATAAAGAGTGTGGTTGAGAGAGCAGAAGAGGTTGTTTTGAAATGGTTTGGTCACATGAAGAGAATGATTGAGGAAAGATTGACAAAGAGGATATATGTGTCACTTGTGGAGGGAACTAGGAGAAGTGGGAGACCAAATTGGAGGTGGAAAGATGGAGTGAAAAAGATTTTGAGCGATCGGGGCCTGAACATGCAGGAGGGTGAAAGGCTTGCAAGGAATAGAGTGAATTGGAACGATGTGGTATACCGGGGTCGACGTGCTGTCAATGGATTGAGCCAGGGCATGTGAACCGTCTGGGGTAAAGCATGGAAAGTTTTGTGGGGCCTGGATGTGGAGAGGAAGCTGTGGTTTCGGTGCATTATACATGACAGCTAGAGACTGAGTGTGAACGAATGTGGCCTTTGTTGTCTTTTCCTAGCGCTACCTCGCGCGCATGCGGGGGGAGGGAGTTGTCATTTCATGTGTGGCGGGGTAGCGACGGGAATGAATAAAGGCAGCAAGTATGAATTATGTACATGTGTATATATGCATATGTCTGTGTATGTATATATATGTATACGTTGAAATGTATAGGTATGTATATGTGCGTGTGTTGACGTGTATGTATATACATGTGTATATGGGTGGGTTGGGCCATTCTTTCGTCTGTTTCCTTGCGCTACCTCGCTAACGCGGGAGAGAGCGACAGTGTATAAGAAATAAATATAAATAAAAATATATATATATATATATATATATATATATATATATATATATATATATATATATATATATATATATATATATATCGTAAAATACATGGCCTTGATTAGGGCATTCAGCTGCTCGAGTCGTCTCAGCTAACATAAAAGATAGTTGTGGTGCAGTGGTGCAGTGGGCGGTGGCGGTGGTGGTGGTGTATGATAGAGTGATATGTTGCAGTGGGTGATGGTGGGTTGTGTAGTGCATGGTAGATGGTTTTGACACGGTGGATGGTGTTTGGTGTGGTAGATGGTAGACTGAGGTGCTGCAGTGGGTGGTGGTGGTGGTGGATCCTGGCAGCTCATGTTCCATGAGTGATGACTTGTGTTGCTAGTTTGTTTTGAACAGAATGAATGCCGGTTGTGTTGCACGGACGGGTATCCATGTTGCATGGGTGGTATTTGTGTTCCATTATATGAGAGGTAGTATTGTTGCTGTGAGAGTTTGTTTACATTGCAGTGGATGGAAGTTGGTGGAACCTCATTGTGTTGCAGTGCGTAGTAGTTGGTGGGATTTTTTTTTGCAGTGGGTGGTGGCTGGGTAGAGTTCATTGTGTTGCAATGGGTGGTGGTTGTAAGAGTTCGTTGTCTTACATTTGTTGGGGGACGATAGGACTTCGTTGTGTTGCACTGGTTGGTAGAATAGGATGAGTCAGGTGTACTGAGGTGGGCGGTAGAGAGTGGGAGTTCGTTGTGTTGTGATGAGTGGCAGTGGATGGAGCATCATTGTGTTGCCATGAGTGGTGGTTGATGGGAGGTCGTTGCGTTGCGCTGGTCGGCTGTTGATGGATTTTACATTTGTGAGGAAGATCACAGATTGTCGTGTTGTTTATGGCATTGGATCGTGTTTTACCAGTTAACACAAACAGTGTTCAGTTGAGGATTCTTTTTCATGAGATGAGTGATTTTCGACTTGATCACTGGGCGTTTGTTGCATTGCTTAAGGTGCTGGCGGACAGTATCAGGCTGCGATGTGCCAGGAGATGATGGGTGGTGGGGTTTGCTATGCGTCTGGCAGTCGTGGTGGTGGTGGACAATAGATGGTTCTGTTGAATTTGATGGCAAATTGTGGTTGGTTGATACAACCAAACCAAAAAAATACTCGCTGGGTGATTTTTGTGTTGTTTGATGGTTATTTTGCATTGAGTAGAGAAGTGTTGTGTTCTCTTCTCTCGTAGTGACTGGTATGGTAGAGGGTTGTGTTGTAGCGGATAGTGCTGGATATTGGTTGACTGAGTTTGTCTTGGGTGTTCTTAGGTTGCAGATGTTTGGTTTGTAGTATCAACTGGTAGATGGTAGGTAGGTGGTTATGTTGCAGTAGGTTGTAGTGAGTTGTTTTATTTGATGACGGTGAGTGGTGTTTAGTTGTGATCTTGTCATTTATACTGAAGGTGTTGTAGCTGTGGTAGTCTTTGCATGTGGCTGCATTGTGGTGAGTGGTTCATTTGGTTTGGGTTGTAGGGAGGGTATGTGGTTGTGAGGTAGTGCACTGTGCTGGTTAGGCTTTGCCTATGTTATAATTGTAACTGCTATGTCGTAGTTGGTTGTGTTGTTATTGGTTGTGAGGACTCTCTTTGACGGTTTGGTGAGTGGCAGTGTATTTGTGTTTTATCGTAAGGGTGATTTGTGGAATGGGTGATTGGTTATGGAGTGGAATGCAAACAACCTCTGGGTGTCCTTTCGAGGTTGTTTGTGATGATGGAAGAAATTTGAAACTCAGACCAGCGTTGTAGGAGTAGAAAGACATACAGATATTTCAAAGAGAAAATTGCTGTAGACTTTTCAAGTAACTAAAGAGACGCAAATCATGTCACTCGTGCATTTGAAGGGAAATATTTAACACATTTATTCTTAAACGTTCTTAAACCACCATAATTGATAAATCACTCAGTATGTCTACACTCCTGTTAAAGATGAAGTAATCCGCTAAATTTCAGGTTCTTATTTCTTTTTTTACTGTCGGTAGTTGGTTGTGCTATGGTACGTGGATATGATTTTTTGATGGCGTTTTGTAAAGTTACAGTCTTTCGGTGGTGGTAGGTTGAGGTGGGATGTAATGAAATAGGTTGTAGTGGGTAAAAACTAATCTCAACGTAACGGATGATGGTAATTGATGGTTTGTAGTGTTATTGTAAGTTATGGATGATGGTAACTGGTTGTCTTGTAGTGGTAGTGTGGTAGGCATTAACTAGCTACGCTGTAGTGGGCGGTGATGAATTGGCTTTGTTGTAGTGGGCGTCGATGGGTTGTTTTGTTGTAGTGGGCGTTGATGGGTTGTATCGTTGTAGTGGGCGTTGATGGGTTGGTTTTGTTGTATTGGGCGGTGGTGAGTATGAACTGGTCATGATTTGGACGGATTTTAGTGAGTGTTGGCTGTATTCCAGTAGGTTTTGCAGGAAGGTAGATAGAATTCACTGGATGTAGAATGGTAGTGAGAAAGGGTGATTAGTTGTGTTGTAGTGGGTGGTTAATGGGTGTTTTGCGAGGATAATGGTGTATGATAATTGGTTGTGTTGTTTTATGTGTTAGCTGGCTATCCTATAGTGATCAGTGACTTATGGTTAGGTTGTACCGGGTGGTACTTGAGTCTACACCAGTGGTTAGCATCACCAAGTTAGGTATGGAATAGAAAAATAAATGGCCAACATGACGTCAAGCAGAGGTGAGGGAAGCACAAAGGGAAATTCAAGTCGACAGTCAAAACAACGAGACAGGCTGGAGCTCTGAAATAATAAACAATATCTGGAGACGTACACCCGACCCTTATCACAACCCTCTCTTTTTCCATTTTCCCCTCGTCCGCCTTCGCTAGTCTTCCTCCTCCCTTCTTCCTCTCTCCGTCTCTAGTCTCCCCTCTCTCATGCACCTTCACCCTTCTGGTAGATATGGTAGCGACTGAGTCCCCCATGTAGCCAGGGATTGAGCTCCTGGCTCTGAAGGGATTCGATGTCTCACTTTGTCCATATAGGATCATGGTTTTTCTCAGGGGAGGCACATTTTATATTTTGCGTGTGGAGCTAAAGGCAGTTCCTCGAGGCTCACTGGTCGTGCTCTGACCTCCAGGGGATCGATCATGGAGATGCAGCTCTGACCTCTTGCCCCCAGATCTTCTCTTGCATCTATTTATTTTCCACAGTCTCGGTTCTTCTCTCTTGCACTCTCATGACCAGCCCTTTCCGCCCACTTTCATTCCTTTGATATACTAGAAGTAGTCTGACGACATCACTTTAAGTGCTTTCAACATCTGCCTTTAATTCATTTCGAGCAAGCTCTAACAGTACAGTCTTACAAGCAGGATGATGATCCTGACATGATTTTTTTAGCTTTAAAGTAATGCTAATATTGTTGAGGATTAGTTCGTGCGACGACTGAAGTTCATATCCTGGAATGAGTGATCCTTCAGATCGAATGTGAACAGAGCGTCTGAGCTGATAGCATGGAAGATTTAGAAAGGAGATAAATAGGTTCAAGAGACAATCATGAATCATCCTTACCTGAAGTGACTGAAACCTCTGAAAAGATTCCGATGAAGTATTACTATTTAGGGTAAATGTAGCCCCAGTTTACATGGAAATGAACCCACGTGTATGAATTGATGAAGCCAGAGATCAGGAATGGAAGTATCCTGAAAAGCGCATCCTTGAGTGGCGTGAAGCCACGAATCACAGACGAACGGTTTCACTGCGTGAAACAACACATCGGAGATTAATGAAGCCATATATTAACCAGAAGAAGCCACAGATCATATATGAATGGAAGCCACAAATCAGGTGAAAGGGACCTCGTACATGAAAGAGGCTTACAACTCCGGGTATTGTTTAAGGAAACACCTGCAGGGTAGGTGTGAGACTCACCACTGAGGACAACTTCTTGGTGACCCACAAGTGGTTGCCCCCAGCAACCACATCCCTAGACACACATCGTATGGTTTACACACCAGTTACCAACCATCTCGCCAGGTAGGGTGTAAGAGGGAAAAAAAAGAGGAAGAGAGATCAACAGTTCTGTAATAACTGCAGAACGGGTCTATTAAGATTCGGAGGAGTAACATCTACGTAGCGATATGTGAAGTGATGATCAGGTTAGCAAGAGAGATGTGTGCGAGGGTGAAGCTAAGGGAAGGTGTGGAGTCCTACCGTTGTGTTGTACTCGGTACCCGAGGAGATCTTACTGGCAAGGTGTCACTGATATCAAAGGCTGACTGACTTATTTGATCTGAAAGTTTTATTTTTCTTAGTAATGCAGAGTTTTAAAGCTAATTTGCTCTCCAAAACATGTCCATAAGAGGATGTCCCGATGCAAACAGTATATCACTCGCCTCGTCTCATCCACACATAAATCAACTGAATGCTGCGAAGTAATCCTGATAAACAGTGGCTCCTCCTGGCGTATTGCTCCTATCCTTAACTAAGGCATGAGACTCTCATCTGCTACACGGACAATACTTTCAGACACCAGCGATTTTTGCAGGCAGCAATTGTCTCAGCAATAACTGTTGTACTTCGTTTTGTCTCGTGTTTAAGATAACATTGGTCTACATGGTAAATTCCCATGACCTTAGATATTGATCTGATTATACTAATGATAAAGCGAACATTCCTCACCATGTTTACACATACCTCGTATCACATACTTTCCAACTAATTCATGCCGTATCTATTTACAGGTGAGTGTTGGCCCTGGTGGCAGCTGGCAGCTGTGGTCAGGCCTGCCAGGTGGTGGTGCAGCAGGCGCCAGAAGGTGACCAGTGCAAGCAGGTATGTGGGACATTTAACTCCATTGCTCCTTTGGTTTGTCGGCACAACGATTTGCGGTGGTCCGTCTTCTTCTAGCCTCAAAATGTATAGGTATTTGTGTAGCTTTGTCTCCATGATTCTTAGTTTTGGGCTGTGTTGGAATCTGTGTGTCTGTTATGCAAATTTCATCTAATCTCCGTGAACTATGTGGAATGATGAGTCCCATATAGGATCATTATATGCCCAGAGACCGGCAGGTATCATAATGTAAACTTCCTTGGGGACGAGACTGCTGACGATTCCATCTCTTTTTTTTCTTTTTTTTCTTTGTCTTATTTCTTTATTCCCTTGGTTGGTCGACCGAGACTTGGCAGTATGCACACATGTACTTTGGTTAGCATGCCCAAATTCCATTTTTCTAAGTCTTCTTTTTCTTCTTCTTCTTCTTCTTCTTCTTCTTCTTCTTCTTCTTCTTCTTCTTCTTCTTCTTCTTCTTCTTCTTCTTCTTCTTCTTCTTCTTCGTTTTCTTCATCTTCGTTGTCTTCATCTTCGTTTTCTTCAGTCATACATTCCTATTTCATGGGGTCAGGGGGTAAACGTCACTAAATCAAACCGCGACGATAAAACTCGTGGAGAATTAACAAAAGCACTTCACCGTAAGATTGATGGAGGAGATATTTGCATTCGGTTGCCATTGGAAATATTTCAAGTCTTCAACACATTTCAGGTCACCATTTGTTAAGGGACGGTGGATAACGCATACCCTGACACTCCTGCCGGAACGATGGCAAGAACTTGTATATTAAGTTACCGAAGAAATAAATCAATGTCGTGACCCTTGAAATTCAGAAAGTAAACCCCAGCTACAAGTGCCAAAGTTTCCACTATATAGATCTTTAAAAACTGAAAGGAAGACGAAGAATTTGGTGGAACATCTATATTGGAAAGATCTCGAATGGCCATCCTTAATGTTAAGTCCGGTCTAACCGAGCCTGGGGGTGTGACAAGATCTCTTGTATCTGTCAACGTTTCTCCTTATATTTTCCTGTCGATGTTTTGAACACATTTGCTCGCCATTGGCACCACAGATGAAGCTGTGGATGTTTTATCCTGTTTATGGAAATGGGTTAGCGCGCCAGGACGAGAGAACTGAAAATCTTTTTCCCACTATTACTCAGAGACTGTGAAGGTACTGGGAGAAGAAATATTGTTCGGGCATCTTAGAAATCTTTACGTTTTGGCTCTTTTCTTTCATATTGCTCTTAACCATTTTTTCAGCTATTTTCTCTTCATCTTGTTCTTTACAGTTTATTTTTCTGCTCTTTTCTGTCTTTGAATTGATTTCTAGCAAACACATCTTCAAATCAGTAAATAGGATCGCCAAAAATATATAGTTATAAGCAGGAAAGACTTACCGGTTGATACGTATCCGAAATTATATAAACAGTAGCTTATTGCTGAAACTTTTCAACGTTGAAATACCGTACCTCGAAGCTGATCCTCCGGCTTCTGTATTATTATATGACTCGTTTTCTACCTTCACTTGTTTCTCTGCTGGGAATCAACTTTGTCACTTCTTCTTTTAGGCCAGACCTGACTGAACATTGCATCACTGTAAACTGCCGCATTTAAGTTAAAACGGGTTCGGTTTTGTTCTTATTTCTATTCCATCTTTTCGATTCCCTGCCCTTTTGATGGTCTTGCCCCTTCTCTTGATTACGTTACCTTTTATTTTCGTTACGCTGCCATGTCTTTTGATTGGTCTACTTGCTATGTCTTTAGTGTTGATACACTCATCATTGCAATCCAGTATGTGTACATAGCATTAACATGAAATTGATAATAGGAACGTACTGAATATTTGGTTGCTCTACCCTTTTTCCTGTTGGCCAGTAACGTTTTCTATCATTTCTCCTCTTATTTTCCTGATGAGACAAGACAAATAGCAGAATAAAACAGGATAACACGAAGTAGCGTCAGGTATATTTCTCACATCTCAGGTTGTGTCTTGCTCTCTGCTGTTTCTTGGGATTATCCTACATTTCCTTAGAAGGTCGTATAGAGGGCCGGGATGATGATTGTAAAATCACAAGAGTCTCCTGACACTGGCTCATTTTGACCTCTGACTCAAATTCTGCTATTCTATCATTCATCCAACTATTATGTTTTATTATTATTTATTCTTACGTAAATCTTGTCTCAAATGCCACATGCAAAACGAGGGTGTTTACGGTTTTATTATCATCCTTAACATCCGAAGGTGTTAAAGATTTCTGGTTGGTTGGTGAAGCTTGAGGCTGACAGCCTCAGTGATCAGTTGATAAGCCAAAAACCATAACCGACCAACCAATCTTGGTATCATTAAGGCTTCAAACCCATTCAAAGTATCGATATGATATTTACATCGGTTTATTTGTGGTCCTGAAGTTTGATTCAAATCAAACTTTTACTTGTCACTCAATATACACTTTTTACGTTCAGTGAGTAGATCTCATCAATATGTTTCAAAAGTCGTCAGCAAAATGGGAGTGGAGCATGATTGGGAGTTAGAAATCTTTGACCGTTTCTCTCTTGCTTCCGTCCTCTCCAGGATGGGCCAATGTGTGACGTGTTCCTGAAGGATCAAAGAGGAACATGGCAGCAAGGAAGTCCCACCTCAGGTTGCTGATGATATCTTTTTCTTCTCCTTTTTTTTGGCCATATTTCAGTTTTTCCTGTATTTCTTATGTGACGAACAGCACTAGGAGCGTGGATAGATTTGACACGCAGAACTGATATTGAAAACTAGTGCACCTGGGCTCCATTTTGGCCAGTTAGTTTGATGTGGCCTGGATAAGTTTACTGACACTAGTGCTTCCAAACCAATGAAAGATACCTGATACTTGTATCAACATATTCCTTAGAGCTTTCTATACTGTATTTTGGACGCGTGGTAAGCAGCTACTCCGACTTACTGAACATTATCTGTTAAAAGACATTATCTAAGAAAATATATAACATACATTCAGCGATTTTATAAACGCATGAATTCTACGCATATGATTCAAAGACGTATGAATTCAACGTGTATTATTCAAGAGCGTATAGATTCAATTATATATATTCAGGGACGTATGAATTCAACGTGTATGATTTAGTGACATGAATTCAACAAACATGCTACAGGAACGTGTGAATTCAACTTTCATGATACTCGGAAGTATGAATTCAACGTGTAGGATTCAGGGACTCATGAATTCAACGTGTATTATGCTTCTGTTGTCCAAGGCCAATCTCCACCAATGTCTTTATACTTGGTTCTGTTTCCTGTCATTAAGTAAGACAGTGTGTTCTTAGGACCGACATCGAAATTGACATCTTTATATGTCGTTCTGTGAATGCTTCCAGATTGTATCCCCATAACTTTCTTCTTTTATTCCTTCTTGATAAGTATTTTCAAAGATGTTTTTCTGTCTGTGGAGGATGATGGAAAGTCACTACAATCAAACCGGCATTTCTGGAGTGCAGAGTATCGTTGTATGAATGTGACAAATGGACCCAAACTTCATCTAGCTTTCTTTAGTTTAGATGTTATGTAAATTTGATTCAATCATAAAATAAATTTGGCCCTATGTATTGAAGTTCTATATCTTGTCAAAGAACTTTGGCGTAACATGAAAACATTCATTTCTTCGATGAAACAAAGTGTAATACTTTCTAAAAATCATTCCTGTATGAATTGGTTTATGACGATAGTTATATATTAGAGAATGTTGTACTATACATTGATGTGATTTCTAAAGCCATCTGCACTCATCTGGACGAGTTGTTTGGTAAGGAACATTATGGTCTGAGTGTCTTCGTTCACAAGCTTTCTCATGGTTGTGGCTTACGCTGGAAGGTAAGTTGTCTAATACGTGCTGTTAACTTTTAGACAACATAGATTGTTTCATTCATATCTGAAACAAAATAACATTAGCTTTATGAGAAAAAATTATATATCCAGCTATAGGAAAATATTCTTAACTGAAAATAAAGTCACTGGGAAGTTAGACGCAATTGTTCGAATTTAAAATTAATGAAACAAACGAATATAGAATGGAATGCCTCACTGGAAGTAAACAAAGCGAAAAATGGCTACGATTTTCCTGGTAAGATATGTCTTATCAATAAGACAAGATTAGTCTAGCGTTCTTAATAAGATGACTTGCCAACTATATCATGTAAATTAAGGCGAGTAACATAATTCAAACATAATGATACAATGAAAATTCACGGAGGGAAAAGATTAGCGGGAATAACTCTCTATCAAGTGGAAGAAATATATCTGCTTAATGTCACTGGCAGTTCCCGCGAATCAAAGACCAATTTGCATATATATTACGTGAGGTTTTCCAGGTCATGGTTAATTAGATGACATAAAACTGTCCTTTGATATATAAATTCAGGCTGAAAAATAATAAAAAAAGTGTCATGAAATACCATACGTTCATCACTACTGTGAAAACACAATAATGTCGTGTTTACTATTTTCTAACGTAAAGCTAAACTTCTTGAACACCATTTAAAGTATAGCATTATTTTCCGATAGCACCTTATGGTTCATGTTATCGAGAAGTAATAACATTTTTCACATGTAGCCATAAGCTATATATCATCCTGGCTTGATTATCAGTAAACATTACACAACAATATTTAGGCAAATCAATTCACGTGTTTTGCTCATGAAATATTGCAATTCATTTTTCTTCAATGATATGTAAGACGAATTTTATTTGTTGTTTACTTCGGTAGTATGACTGAAAATGTTTTTTTCATGGTAAAGTATTCACATTACGTGTCATCTTCTTCCTTTCGTTTCAGTGTGTCCAAACACGCGTTCCTTTATCCTCTGTAGGGTGGCGCCTCAGTAAGGCAAGCCAGGTTAACTTAGTCTGGCTATAGGTAGACGCCGAGGAAAGATGGCGAGTCAGAAAGGTATATCTAGGAGAGATGAAGTGCTGGGAGAACACTGGGGAGATGAAGTGCTGGGAGAACACTGGGGAGATGAAGTGCTGGAAGAACACTGTGGAGATGAAGTGCTGGGAGAACACTGGGGGGATGAAGTGCTGGGAGAACACTGGGGAGATGAAGTGCTGGGAGAACACTGGGGAGATGAAGTGCTGGGAGAACACTGGGGAGATGAAGTGCTGGAAGAACACTGGGGAGATGAAGTGCTGGAAGAACACTGGGGAGATGAAGTGCTGGAAGAACACTGGGGAGATGAAGTGCTGGGAGAACACTGGGGAGATGAAGTGCTGGGAGAACACTGGGGAGATGAAGTGCTGGGAGAACACTGGGGAGATGAAGTGCTGGAAGAACACTGGGGAGATGAAGTGCTGGAAGAACACTGGGGAGATGAAGTGCTGGAAGAACACTGGGGAGATGAAGTGCTGGAAGAACACTGGGGAGATGAAGTGCTGGAAGAACACTGGGGGGATGAAGTGCTGGGAGAACACTGGGGGGATGAAGTGCTGGGAGAACACTGGGGAGATGAAGTGCTGGGAGAACACTGGGGGGATGAAGTGCTGGGAGAACACTGGGGAGATGAAGTGCTGGGAGAACACTGGGGGGATGAAGTGCTGGGAGAACACTGGGGGATGAAGTGCTGGGAGAACACTGGGGGGATGAAGTGCTGGGAGAACACTGGGGGGATGAAGTGCTGGGAGAACACTGGGGGGATGAAGTGCTGGGAGAACACTGGGGAGATGAAGTGCTGGGAGAACACTGGGGGGATGAAGTGCTGGGAGAACACTGGGAGATGAAGTGCTGGAAGAACACTGGGGGGATGAAGTGCTGGAAGAACACTGGGGGGATGAAGTGCTGGGAGAACACTGGGGGGATGAAGTGCTGGAAGAACACTGGGGGGATGAAGTGCTGGGAGAACACTGGGGGGATGAAGTGCTGGGAGAACACTGGGGAGATGAAGTGCTGGGAGAACACTGGGGGGATGAAGTGCTGGGAGAACACTGGGGGGATGAAGTGCTGGGAGAACACTGGGAGATGAAGTGCTGGAAGAACACTGGGGGGATGAAGTGCTGGAAGAACACTGGGGGGATGAAGTGCTGGAAGAACACTGGGGGGATGAAGTGCTGGGAGAACAATGGGGAGATGAAGTGCTGGGAGAACACTGGGGGGATGAAGTGCTGGGAGAACACTGGGGAGATGAAGTGCTGGAAGAACACTGGGGAGATGAAGTGCTGGAAGAACACTGGGGGGATGAAGTGCTGGAAGAACACTGGGGAGATGAAGTGCTGGAAGAACACTGGGGAGATGAAGTGCTGGAAGAACACTGGGGGCATGAAGTGCTGGGAGAACACTGGGGAGATGAAGTGCTGGAAGAACACTGGGAGATGAAGTGCTGGAAGAACACTGGGGGGATGAAGTGCTGGAAGAACACTGGGGAGATGAAGTGCTGGAAGAACACTGGGGGATGAAGTGCTGGAAGAACACTGGGGGGATGAAGTGCTGGGAGAACACTGGAGAGATGAAGTGCTGGGAGAACACTGGGGAGATGAAGTGCTGGAAGAACACTGGGGAGATGAAGTGCTGGAAGAACACTGGGGGGATGAAGTGCTGGGAGAACACTGGGGGGATGAAGTGCTGGGAGAACACTGGAGAGATGAAGTGCTGGGAGAACACTGGGGAGATGAAGTGCTGGAAGAACACTGGGGAGATGAAGTGCTGGAAGAACACTGGGGGGATGAAGTGCTGGAAGAACACTGGGGAGATGAAGTGCTGGAAGAACACTGGGGGGATGAAGTGCTGGAAGAACACTGAGGGGATGAAGTGCTGGAAGAACACTGGGGGGATGAGGAATCAAAAGCGTCTAGTGCAACCGTAGACCGCTAGAGAAAATATGATGGAGGGAAGGTTCCAGGGTGGCAGTCGGCCTGCAGGCTGGTTGATATATGGCTTATACTTGTGTGTGTGTGTGTGTGTGTGTGTGTGTGTGTGTGTGTGTGTGTGTGTGTGTGAAACTTAGAGGAGTAAAGAGAATAAATAGTAGAGAGACGAAACTACACAATCTTAATACTTTCCCCTGTAACACACACACACACACACACACACACACACACACACACTCCACCATATAAGTTGAACAATAAAGTAATAAGAACTATAGTAAATCTTGTATCTATGGCATTACTTTAAACAAAGAAATTTATAACATCATATTGGCAACTATACTGAAAATGAAAAAAAGATTACATTGTCGCATTTGCTTTCAACTGAAATATCTAAGAATAACACCAAGTGACACTAGATCAACTCTCGCGTACTGCAGGCTACGAATTACTAATACAGATAGTGTTTGTCTGGGAAAAAAAATTGTCAGAGAAATGCCATAACTATGACCTGGGCCAACAGGGGTGCAAATACAACGGGTTCCGTATCATGAACACCCAGCACCGTACCTAGAACACCCAGCACCGTACCTAGAACACCCAGCACCGTACCTAGAACACCCAGCACCGTACCTAGAACACCCAACACCGTACCCTAGAACACCCAGCACCGTACCTAGAACACCCAGCACCGTACCTAGAACACCCAGCACCGTACCTAGAACACCCAGCACCGTACCTAGAACACCCAGCACCGTACCTAGAACACCCAGCACCGTACCTAGAACACCCAGCACCGTACCTAGAACACCCAGCACCGTACCTAGAACACCCAGCACCGTACCTAGAACACCCAGCACCGTACCTAGAACACCCAGCACCGTACCTAGAACACCCAGCACCGTACCTAGAACACCCAGCACCGTACCTAGAACACCCAGCACCGTACCTAGAACACCCAGCACCGTACCTAGAACACCCAGCACCGTACCTAGAACACCCAGCACCGTACCTAGAACACCCAGCACCGTACCTAGAACACCCAGCACCGTACCTAGAACACCCAGCACCGTACCTAGAACACCCAGCACCGTACCTAGAACACCCAGCACCGTACCTAGAACACCCAGCACCGTACCTAGAACACCCAGCACCGTACCTAGAACACCCAGCACCGTACCTAGAACACCCAGCACCGTACCTAGAACACCCAGCACCGTACCTAGAACACCCAGCACCGTACCTAGAACACCCAGCACCGTACCTAGAACACCCAGCACCGTACCTAGAACACCCAGCACCGTACCTAGAACACCCAGCACCGTACCTAGAACACCCAGCACCGTACCTAGAACACCCAGCACCGTACCTAGAACACCCAGCACCGTACCTAGAACACCCAGCACCGTACCTAGAACACCCAGCACCGTACCTAGAACACCCAGCACCGTACCTAGAACAACCAACACCGTACCTAGAACACCCAGCACGTACCTAGAACACCCAGCACCGTACCTAGAACACCCAGCACCGTACCTAGAACACCCAGCACCGTACCTAGAACACCCAGCACCGTACCTAGAACACCCAGCACTGTACTTAGAACACCCAGCACCGTACCATGACCAGCTGCCTGGCCTCCGCATCAGCTAGGTTCAAAGCTGACCCCAAAAAGCTAATCATACATCATGAAGGTCTGGATCCTCCCTGCAATGTAAAGGGAGTTCCTCTTTCGTGATGCTAAGTGGTAATTAGAATCTCTCCTCTCCCCATATCATCAACCAATCTCTGCTATAATCGGATACTACATTTTGATATCAGTGGCGCCAATAGAAATATTACCACATATATGTTAACCGTAGCAAACGTCTGAAGTTCAATATTAATTCAACACCGAAATATCCAAGAGAAGAATTAGGGTATGATTAACTCTTCGACCACTTCACGTTTTATTGTTTCCTGTGTGGCGGGGTAGCGCCAGGAATGGATGAAGGCAAGCGAGTATGAATGAATATGTACATGTGTATATATGTATGTCTGTGTATGTATAGGTATGTATATGCTGATATGTATATGTGTGTATATGTGCGTGTATGGGCGTTTATGTATATGTATGTGTATATGAGTGGATGAGCCATTCTTCGTCTGTTTCCCGGCGCTACATCGCTGACGCGGGAAACAGCGGTTAAGTAAGATAAAAAAGAATAGTATAGATAATAATGATAATTATCTATCTATCTATTTATCTATCTATCTATCTATCTATCTATCTATCTATCTATCTATCTATATATATATATATATATATATATATATATATATATATATATATATATATATATGTTTTTTCTTCTTTTTTTTTTATTATGCTTTGTCGCTGTCTACCGTTTTAGCGAGGTAGCGCAAGGAAGCAGACGAAAGAATGGCCCAACCCACCACATACGCCCACACACGCATATATATATATATATATATATATATATATATATATATATATATATATATATATATATATATATATATATATATATATATATATATTTTTTTTTTTTTTTTTTTTTTTTTTTTGCTTTGTCGCTGTGTCCCGCGTTTGCGAGGTAGCGCAAGGAAACAGACGAAAGAAATGGCCCAACCCACCCCCATACACATGTATATACATACGTCCACACACGCAAATATACATACCTACACAGCTTTCCATGGTTTACCCCAGACGCTTCACATGCCTTGATTCAATCCACTGACAGCACGTCAACCCCGGTATACCACATCGCTCCAATTCACTCTATTCCTTGCCCTCCTTTCACCCTCCTGCATGTTCAGGCCCCGATCACACAAAATCTTTTTCACTCCATCTTTCCACCTCCAATTTGGTCTCCCTCTTCTCCTCGTTCCCTCCACCTCCGACACATATATCCTCTTGGTCAATCTTTCCTCACTCATTCTCTCCATGTGACCAAACCATTTCAAAACACCCTCTTCTGCTCTCTCAACCACGCTCTTTTGATTTCCACACATCTCTCTTACCCTTACGTTACTTACTCGATCAAACCACCTCACACCACACATTGTCCTCAAACATCTCATTTCCAGCACATCCATCCTCCTGCGCACAACTCTATCCATAGTCCACGCCTCGCAACCATACAACATTGTTGGAACCACTATTCCTTCAAACATACCCATTTTTGCTTTCCGAGATAATGTTCTCGACTTCCACACATTCTTCAAGGCTCCCAGAATTTTCGCCCCCTCCCCCACCCTATGATCCACTTCCGCTTCCATGTTTCCATCCGCTGCCAGATCCACTCCCAGATATCTAAAACACTTCACTTCCTCCAGTTTTTCTCCATATATATATATATATATATATATATATATATATATATATATATATATATATATATATATATATATACATATTATTCATTTATGCAATTTGCTTTGTCGCTGTCTCCTGCGTTAGCGAGGTAGCGCAAGGAAACAGACGAAAGAATGGCCCAACCCACCCACATACACATGTATATACATACACGTCCACACACGCAAATATATATACCTATACATCACAACGTATACATATATATACACACACAGTCATATACATATATACACATATACATAATTCGTACTGTCTGCCTTTATTCATTCCCATCGCCACCTCGCCACACATGAAATAACAACCCCCTCCCCCCTCATGTGTACGAGGTAGCGCTAGGAAAGGACAACAGAGGCCACATTTGTTCACACTGAGTCTCTAGCTGTCATGTAATAATGCACCGTAATCACAGCTCCCTTTCCACATCCAGGCCCCTCACAACTTTCCATGGTTTACCCCAGACGCTTCACATGCCCTGGTTCAATCCATTGACAGCACGTCAACCTCGGTATACCACATCGTTCCAATTCACTCTATTCCTTGCATGCCTTTCACCCTCCTGCATATTCAGGCCCCGATCACTCAAAATCTTTTTCACTCCATCTTTACACCTCCAATTTGGTCTCCCACTTCTCCTCGTTCCCTCCACCTCTGACACATATATCCTCTTGGTCAATCTTTCCGCACTCATTCTCTCCATGTGACCAAACCATTTCAAAACACCCTCCTCTGCTCTCTCAACCACACCTTTTTTATTACCACACATCTCTCTTACCCTATCATTACTTACTCGATCAAACCACCTCACACCACATATTGTCCTCAAAAATTTCATTTCCAGCACATCCACCCTCCTCCGCACAACTCTGTCCATAGCCCACGCCTCGCAACCATATAACATCGTTGGAACCACTATTCCATCAAACATACCTATTTTTGCTTTCCGAGATAATGTTCTCGCCTTCCACACATTCTTCAAGGCTCCCAGAATTTTTGCCCCATCCCCCACCCTGATTCACTTCCGCTTCCATGGTTCCATCCGCTGCCAAATCCACTCCCAGATATCTAAAATACTTCACTTCCTCCAGTTTTTCTCCATTCAAACTTACCTCCCAATTAACTTGACCCTCAACCCTACTGTACCTAATAACCTTACTCTTATTTACATTTACTCTCAGCTTTCTTCTTTCACACACTTTACCAAACTCAGTCACCAGCTTCTGCATTTTCTCACATGAATCAGCCATCAGCGTTGTATCATCAGCGAACAACAACTGACTCACTTCCCAAGCTCTCTCATCCACGACAGACTGCATACTTGCCCCTCTTTCCAAAACTCTTGCATTCACCTCCCTAACAACCCAATCCATACACAAATCAAACAACCATTGAGACATTACACTCCCCTGCCGCAAACCTACATTCACTGAGAACCAATCACTTTCCTCTCTTCCTATATATATATATATACATATATATATATATATATATATATATATATATATATATATATATATATATATATATATATATATATATATATATATTTTTAAAGATCAAGCACTGATATCTGAGCAGAAAGTTCACAAAATGTCCTGTATGTTGGAGGCTCCAATGTGTCTTAAAATCCACATTGTGAAAAATTATTTATGTACGTATATGGTCGTACATTTTCTTTTTCTCCAGTGAACATTCACTGAGGAGGTGGGATTTATTCTTCATATCACATGTTTGACGACACACAGTTGACTGACGTCATTGGCGCTTGCCAAATATTACAGAGACAAATAGTTTCATAGACCTTGATAGAGGTCACCCAGGCCCCAGAGAAACACACAGGCATTATATGACCTTCATTCGTTCACTTCTTTAGCTGACGCTTCATCTGGACTACTTGCAAATCATCAGGAGTATGTCTGAAAACAACTCTTTTTCCATCCTGCCAATTGCTGTATAAATTTGAACTCAGGGTCAGGAATCACCTGAGATGGGTTGTGATTACCTACGAGCCAGAAGGATATACGTATAAAAGTAATTGAGAAAGTAAGAGCTCTATGTGGTCAGCAATACTAAATACATTTCTCGCCGTATTAAAGTGGCGTAGATGGGCCAAACCTTGCTGATAGTACTTCATATAAGCTGTTGCAGCCAGTGACGTGGGAGAGGTTACAGAGAGGAGAAAATCATCTGATGTCACTTTTATGGTTTGTTTAGATACTCAGTCTATATAGGTAATCATGGCGCATCCACTCTCGGTAGGAGTGTGTGAGGATCGTGTTATATCATCAACTTTACGTTCTGCAGGGAAGCAAACAGGTTCTGCTCTCGTCATGTTAGGTATGAATATATTCATGAAAGTTATGAAACTTAACTGTCCTGACTAAGTGTTTAAAGACGCGGTTTTCCCTTGAAAAGAAAATTAATTGAAATCTAATCAAATTTTCACTAACGAAAAAACAAAAAAACCTGATTTGGATAAGCCTTAAACTGAAATAACTCTACATGAATACTCTTGTGGGAAAATAGGAATCTTATCTCTTCCTTGTTATAGTAACTGAAGTTATGATGACATGTGACTCGCTCTGCAAGTAGTGTGAAAACGATTCTTTAGATGAAGCCTAAAACTACATGGGCATAAGACATGAAAAACTTTACTTTAGTAGGTAATCAAGTGGCTAGTTAGTTTTCTGTCACCAGAATGTGACTACAAAAGAGAAGTAATGTAGGTAAAGTGATGACTAATTTTCATCTCAGAGAGAGGGTTCATCAAAGGATTATACAAGACGTACCCCAGGTTTATAGTGTGAGGGAAGGAACCAGAGGTACACCAGGTCTGTATTGTGAGGGTAAGAACCAGAGGTACACTAGGTCTGTAGTGTGAGGGTAAGAAGCAGAGGTACACCAGGTCTGTATTGTGAGGGTAAGAAGCAGAGGTACACCAGGTTTATAGTGTGAGGGTAAGAACCAGAGGTACACCAGGTCTACATTGTGAGGGTAAGAACCAGAGGTACACCAGGTTTATAGTGTGAGGGTAAGAACCAGAGGTACACCAGGTTTATAGTGTGAGGGAAGGAACCAGAGGTACACAAGGTCTGTATTGTGATGGTAAGAACCAGAGGTACACAAGGTCTGTAGTGTGAGGGTAAGAACCAGAGATGCACCAGGTCTGTAGTGTGAAGGAAGGAACCAGAGGAACACCAGGTCTGTATTGTGAGGGTAAGAACCAAAGGAACCCCAGGTCTTTTGTGTGAGGGAAGGAACCAGAGAAACCCCAGGTCTGTAGTTTGAGGTAAGAACCAGAGGTACACCAAGTCTGTAGTGTGAGGGTATGAACCAGAGGTGCACCAGGTCTGTAGTGTGAGGGTATGAACCAGAGGTGCACCAGGTCTGTAGTGTGAGGTAAGAACCAGAGGTGCACCAGGTCTGTAGTGTGAGATGAGAACCAGAGTAACCCCAGGTCTGTAGTGTGAGGTTAAGAACCAGAGGAACCTCAGGCCTGTAGTGTGAGGTAAGAACCAGAGGTACACCAGGTCTGTAGTGTGAGGTAAAAACCAGAGTAACCCCAGGTCTGTAGTGTGAGGGTAAGAACCAGAGGAACCTCACGTCTGTAGTGTGAGGTAAGAACCAGAGGTACACCAGGTCTGTAGTGTGAGGGTAAGAACCAGAGGAACCTCAGGTCTGTAGTGTGAGGTAAGAACTAGAGGTAAACCAGGTCTGTAGCGTGAGGGTAAGAACCAGAGGTTCACCAGGTCTGTAGTGTGAGGGTAAGAACCAGAGGTACACCAGGTCTGCAGCCTGGTAGGTATGAACCAGAGTTTATGAATGGGTTTAAAATGTGGAGGATGTGAACTAATGAGTGACCCATAAGTACCTTTCCTAAATTTTATGATTATTTTCGAGATTGGAATGCAATGAAGATTTTTGAAGACGTGAGATCTGAGCAGCCAGATCCTATTCACATTAGAGGAACGTTTAGTGGTAAGTATTTGAGTGCATGGACGTAATCAGAATGGCAAAATCCTGAGCACTTTGTCTGATGACTGTCAAGCCAAACAAGTTACTCAGTAACTTGTCTGGCTTCCAAGGCATCAGACTAGATGTTCAAGATTTTTCGCCGACTTACTCACGTCCATGCACCCAAGTACCCACCACTAACCGCTCCTCTAATGTGAAGGGGATCTGGTTACTCGTATCTCGCGTCTTCCAAAGCCCGCGCCGCAGCTCACAGGGGAAAAAATGTAATGTAGACTTTTTGGGAAAAGGACTTACGAGAAACCATGTAGTGTTAATGTATGGATCTAGAGAATGGAGGGTAGGAGATTAGGGTTGACGGATGGGTCTAGAGTGTGGAGGATGTGAGGCTAGAGTTGATGGATGGGTCTAGAGTGTAGAGGATGTGAGGCAAGTGTATATGCATAGGTCTAGAGTGTGGAGGATAAGAATTAGAGAGGGCAGACATACTGAACCAGACTGAACCATACTGAACCAGATATGCAGTGTAGATAACATAAGGATCTACGAAATGAATGCTTAAAGTGTGACCCCTGGGGACACTGCGTGCGGCCCGTGACAGCATGGGGTGCTGCTCGCGAAAACATGCCGTGTGGTCCGCCAGGACCTGAGTGTGCCGACCATGGCAGCATGGTGTGTGCGGCCCGTGAAGACACGATCTCGGGTCCGTAAAGTCATGGTGTGCGGGCGCCCGTGAGGGCATGATGTGCAATCCGCCAGATGCTGTGGGAGGAAACCCTAGAATCCATTAATCTGTATAACTGCTAATATGATGAACCTTGGATTCATTTGTTTCATAATTTTGTGTCGGGAGCCGTCTCGCGTTACCCACTCTCACTGCCTCCAGTGATATACTTTTCATTGTATTCTCAGCCTCACCCACATTCACTGCTGCTAGTAGCACACTTCCCTCTACCCTCAGCGTCACCCACACTCACTGCCACTTCAAAAATTGGTTACAACTTAACTTGACCGTAACTTTCCCAGCGTGACGGCTTTGTTCTCACGTGGTAAATTATCTGATATACGACGTCGCATGAGTCAACATACGTAAACTTGCGTCGTCTATCGCCAGACTCCGTAAAGTCCAGTTGTGTAAGTAATTCCATGTGCCAGTAAGTTTGGTCAACTTTCAGTACAGTTTTTCCTTTTGAGTATACTGTGAAGAGTGTAAACTAAAGGTCCTAGAGTGTGGCGAATGTGAGCTAGAGTTTGCGTTTAAATCGTCGGGATTTAAGCTAGTGTGTTCAGTGTGCAGATTACACATAACTAAGTTTAGGTCAAAATTTATGATGAGAAGGGCAGAAGTTAGAGATGATATAGGTGTAGAATGTGAGGTTTACGCACAAGATGATATAGGTCTCGAGTACGGACAATGTGAACCAGATGCATCCTAGTTCTAACGTGAGGAACTTATGATTTGAAGGAAATCCATACTCACATTAAGGATTGTGTGAACTATACTATAGATACTTTAAGTCAAGGGTGTAGACTGCATGAACAAGATTTAGAATAGCCAGACTGTGAACTAGAAATGATGCGGATTTAAAAAAAATGGACTGTATGAACTAGTTACTTGGGAGATACGGACTTGGAGGAGTTTAGATAAAGAGAATGGGGGAGTATGAAGGAGAGACAAGCAGGAGCCCAGAGAGCTAGAAAGTTTAAAGTAGGACAGGAAAGAATTTATGTCTCCTAGGAGGAAGGTATGAACTACGGGAGACCAGGGTTTAGTGCTAGGATTTGGTGAACTAGAAGAAAAAAAGACCCAAGTCTGGAGTGACAGTGTATGAACCATTTCGAGGATACGAAAATTAATTCATCTGTGGAAGACTTGAATTCTAGATATTTGAATGTGGAGTGTAACCCAATCTAGAGTTTGCTTTCTATGGGTTCAAGAACGCCATATTCTAGAGTGTGGAGGCTGTGATGAGGGGATGATAATGTTCACTGACGTGAGGGACAGGGTGAGGCTGATGACGCATGTTAATGATTTATCATAATCATTTTCTGATCTACGCGCGGGAGACCAAAGATACTTCGCAGCATCCACAAAACTTTGAGATAAAAACAAAGAGAGAATTCCCTTCCCTGCAAACCTGGAAGAATCATGAACCCAGAAGGGAAAGTGAGTTAGCGGCGGCAGTGACTGGCCATAACATTAACTGAGGAGGCAGCGCCGGGGCAGCTTGGCGGCCACAGACAACACCAGCCTTGTACTTATCACGGCCGCCTCCCTCCGCCCACACCCTGCCGGGCAGGGAAAGACGAGGGAAATACAGAGTTTAGTTTTGATTTACTGCTGGCTGGACGAAGGTGATGAGCTCCATCAGACGCTCAGAACTGTGAGAGTTAATGTTCCGGTGGCGTGTTGACTGGCGGTACATGGACACTACAGCCTGGGCGAGGAGTGTGTGTGGGCTGGGCTGCGAGGGTGGTGGCTGCCCGGGTAGGATGGGGACAGAGGGAGAGGAGGGGGTCGGGGAGGGGAGTGTGGGGGGAAGGGGAGAGTGTGAGAAGGGTTAGAGAGGGGTGGGGGGGGAGTAAGGGGGGAGATAAGTGTACCTGCAGACGTCTCAAAGGACCTGGAGAGCGGCGAGTAGTGAAGGTCACTGTAGTGTTTTATATGCGGCAGGATGGGTCCCACAGGCCCGCCTTGGGGTGAACCACTGTCTGCCCTGTCTGCCCGTCTACCACAGACAGTTTTTGTCTCGCACGATCAATAACTGTGAAGTCTGACGTTGGTGGAGATTAATACCCACTCGTGTTGAACAGGCCCTGAGGATAGTGACCCCTAGGAAAGGTGGAGGAGACCAGAATGTATGGCATGAAGGAACTTAGCGTCCCCGAGTTTAGGTGAGGGGGCGTGGTCTGCTCCTATGACCTTCTCACGCCCGCTTGAACTTGGCGCCCCAGGGTCATGCAGCGGAATTTAGCAAGGTCACCCCTGCCTTCACCTATGAATGGAGAAAGAACGTAAGGGATTTAGAGGAGTGGAACGTGTGGGATAGACCAGTGAAACTCGTGTGAGAGGCATGTGGAGGGGATAGCGGTGCAGGGGAAGGCTGGACCGAAGAGAACAGGGCAGGACTGGATAAAGGAGACCAACGTGCTCTTAAGGCTGGGTTGGGAGGAGATAAACGTAGGGCAAGGCTGGACAAAGGAGGGCAGGGCAGATGTTCGACAGGGTTGATGTAATGGAAGTTCATGCAGGACATGAAATTAGTAGATCTTGGTCATGCAAAGTTTAATGATCTTACTGCTTTTGACGGGAAGATCTGGGATGATCTGTCATTGGAAACGAAAATGACAGCTTAGAAAATCTTCATCACACATTCACAGTGGTAGTGGGAACAAGTTGGTCGACGAGTAGCAGACTTCCTAGTTCTTAAGAAAGTAGCAAATAAGAAACAATAATCAACATGGTAGAGTAACATACGTAATTTTATGTAGAAAAACTGAGAGATTCAACATCAAAGTATACGACAGCATGAAATGCATTTTGCTGAAAATGCTGTAAGAAGCGCTATGGAACCCTATTGTAACGTTAGAGGCAAGAGTCATTACTCAGTCAACTGCTTCATGAACAACAGAAAATGGTGGCTTGATTCAGTACAATTTCCTGTTCTTCTTGCTTGGAGAGGAATACATTCCATATCATCCTCACAAACTATTTGAGGACGTATCATCAGCATCAAATGGAGTGAAAGACAGTAAAAGGATAGGACCAGATAGATTTTATCCGAGAACAATGAAAGAGGTGAGAAATGAGATAGTAAAGTCCCTGATTACTCTTTCGATAAGTCAATTGCAACAGAAAAAGTTCCAGAGGATTGGACGTTTGCCAGTAGAACACCAGTAATCACATAAGGTAAGTATCTGCCCGGAAATTATCGCCTGATTATCTTAGCGTATGTAAGTGTTACACTTATGGATTCCATTTTTCAAGACAAAGACTATAAATAATTTTAAGGATCACCATTTAGGAGATGATAATTAGCATAGTTTTTAGGAGAAATAATTCATGCCTGACAAATTTGCTTTATCTGTTTTTCGATATTATCAGCATGTATGACTGAAGTAGTATAGATGATGCCATTTGTTTGAATATTCAGAAAGTATTTGATGGAGTCCCATATCAAGGATTACAAGTAAAATTTAAGTCACATGATATATATTTGGTTGTACTTCAGAGGTTAGCCATAAGAAATTGAAAATGATTAACACTCAAACCTCAGAATGGTTAGACGTTAACAAGTGTGCCACAGGGATCATTTTTGGCACCATTCCTCTTTCTCACACATTAATGACCTTGATAATGGGCTGCTTTTTGAAATACCATATTTTCAGCTGGGAAATAAATCTACAATAGAGATTAAACATCTAAAGCTTCAAAGTGACGTAGCCAAGCTGGTTTCACAGGTGGCTTATGAATTTTGATATCTACAACTTCAAAGTTTTATACGTCGGTGCAGTTTAAATTCTGCAGAGTTGATAAATGTGGAAATAAAGATTTATGTGTCCTAAAGCCAAGTAAGTAGTGCATGGAAGCCGTAAAAATGGTGAACAAAATTCTTGGATTCATTTGTAATGCTTTCAAATTTAAGTCTAAGGAAATAGCCCTCACTCTTTGCAGTTCACTGATGCGTCCCCATCTTGATTATTGTGTTCAGTTTTGGTTATCCTTCTTGAAAAAAGATATAGACACAATGGAAAGATTGTAGCGGCCGCTAAACACTATGTTGCTGGATTAAAAAACAGGTATGATTCAATACAGGTATTTTATCAAAGACTTCAGTAGTCTCAGTGTAATCAGGAGCTGAAAACAAGATTTCCTTGATATCACTTGTAGTAATGGATACAAACTCGCGAGCCTGTGTTTTCCTTCAGATGAGGGAAATCAATTAACAGGATTGTTAACGTATGGAGTGGTTCATTAATTGGAGTGGTTGAGAGCAGCAACATAGGCAAGTTTATGAATAAACTTAATAGATATTTCACTTCAAGTTCACGACTGACAGTATTTGCTCCACTGTAGTCACATGTAAATTTCACAGCTATCCATCTATATCTATCATCTGTATACCTTCCTTCTCTTACCATGGTAATCTCTGCGTTGCTGATCTTGTGGTGTCCCACCAGCCTGTTGCTGTTTGAATTCCTCTGTATTCCTTGGTAGAAGCGAGGATGGAGCGACTACCTCTCCAGAACAAGAGAGAACGTCACCCTTGATGGCCTTTCAATAAAAAGGGAAAGAAAGAATTTGAAATAAACTATAGGTACAAAAAGTTAGTTACAGTTTCGGTTTGGTCTCGCATGTCAGTCTGCTGATGTTGCTTTATATGTCACATGTGACGTATCTTTTGCTATAGATCACATTTTTTTCCAACCAGTTCGGGAATTTCAGACGCATGGAACAAGATTGTTTCCACAAATAAGCCTCGTATATTCCTTCAAGGAATGCTGGTAAGTTCTGGAATGGTTTATTTAGCTTTTTTTTAGACGTACAGCGTTAAGTTGTCACCAAACAGTGAAGGCTGCACTCTGCACTATTGTCTAATGTGATCTGTTGTATATTGTACAACCCACTGGATCTCTCGATCTTCTGAAGTGTATGGTGAAACGAAAATGTGCAAACGTGGCAGCCATTATTCCCCTGGTTGTTAAAGTCTCCCATTGTGTAGCAGTGTGTCGTAACAAATTACACCAGTAAGAAACACCCAATATGCCACTAAACAGACGTAGACACAACAACAAAAAGTGCCCCAGTGGGTTGTTTAGCACCATAAACCAGGGCAAACCACAACACAGAGCCAAAACAACATTTTAACGAACCTCTCCGTGGTATTGTACGAATACCATCGTATAACTTGAGGCGATGGAGAATAGTGAGGAATTATGTCTAGGAAGAGTTCTGTAGCCTATAGAGATTATTGAAGGGAAGAGAGAGAGAGAGAGAGAGAGAGAGAGAGAGAGAGAGAGAGAGAGAGAGAGAGAGAGAGAGAGAGAGAGAGAGAGAGAGAGAGAGAGAGAGAGAGAGAGAGAGAGAGAGAGAGAGACAAGAAAAACTGAAGAAGAAAGTTATTTAATGTATAAACACATAACTCATGTTGGATGAATCCAGGGGTGGGGGGTGTCTGGGGGCGAGGAAGGGGGGTGAAGGGTGCTGGGGTGAGGGGAAGAGGTGAACAGACGTACAGCGTGTGGCCCGCCCTCCTCACTGTTTATTTTGTTACTCGCTCCCCTGCGCCATCCACACAACACCATCCACACAGCCCTCATGGTCATCCACACAACACCAGCTACACAGCCCTCATGGTCATCCACACAACATTATCCACACAGCTCTCATGGTCATCCACACAACACCATCCACACAGCCCTCATGGTCATCCACACAACACCATCCACACAGCCCTCATGGTCATCCACACAACACTATCCACACAGCCCTCATGGTCATCCACACAACACCATCCACACAGCTCTCATGGTCATCCACACAACACCATCCACACAGCCCTCATGGTCATCCACACAA